>NW_014556702.1:370749-440116 GCF_001313825.1 Dinoponera quadriceps
GTAGTCTAATTCGACCAATTTGGCCGAATGAGGAAGTCATCGCCGCCACGGAGGCCTACTTTGCAGACTTCGAGAAAACGTATTTTTCAGATGGCTTAAAGAAGTTGGAGCATCGCTGGGGCAAGTGTATCGAGCTAAAAGGAGACTATGTTGAGAAATAAATCGTCACTTTTCCAAAATTTTCGTTTTTCTTTTGTAGGCTAAGTACTTATCGGACCGCCCTCGTATATATAAATATTTATATACAAGGTGTCCCAGACCACCCGTCTCACCCGATTTTTTCGTAAACGCGACATTTTAAAGAAAAATGTTTCAGACAAAAGTTTTGTGACTTCGAGGGGCACATAAGATGGTGTCATCGGTTTGACCTTAGATAGTCGTTTGAAGATCACGTGAAGGTCACCTTTAATTTCTTAAATAGAAACCCCCATTTTTCAATGCATANTATATAATATTTGACTATGTAAAAAAAACCTTTGCACAAGAAGCGTATGCTGCTAGCACGTCAAAAACAACTTAATGGACATTAATGGCAGTTGTTGATAACAAACGAACAGCGCCTTCGTACGAAAAGAGCGGCTCCGGATGGGCGCCATCTGGCGTTGTTCGTTCACCGCGGGTAAATTTGCCTGAGCGCCGAACGGCGCTGTTCGCTGAGAATGAGCATCTATAGCTGAGCGCCTAAAGGCGCTGTTCGCCGCGAAAGGGTTAAAAAAACGTTTCATTATAGCGTTTTGGAAAGCTCTCGAGGTAAGCTACAAGAATATGCATTGAAAAATGGGGGTTTCCATTTAAGAAATTAAAGGTGACCTTCACGTGATCTTCAAACGACTATCCAAGGTCAAACCAATGACACCATCTTATGTGCCCCTCGAAGTCACAAAACTTTTGTCTGAAATATTTTTCTTTAAAATGTCGCGTTTACGAAAAAATCGGGTGAGACGGGTGGTCTGGGACACCCTGTATATATAAATATTACTACAAAAACTTATTAATATAAAAACTATTAATATAAAAACTATTAATATAAAATATTAATATAAAAACTTATATATATATATAAATATTTAGCGAAGTTGAAGTCGCGAAAGTGTCAAAGTCGAACTCGCACTGAATTTAAAGCGATTATGCGAATAATATGGAACGTTGATTTATCAAACAACGCTTCTGTTCCTATATTCCTATATTTTTATTAATTATCCTTTTTATATAAACTGCTAATTGCTCTACTTAGTTGATATTTGTTATTTCGTTATTGGCGAATTGGATATTTTATTGTCGACATTCAATATATAAACAGTATTTCATATATGAAAGTTGTGTTTTATATATATGTAATTGTCGGCGTAAGGTGCCGCGGTTTTTCGCATCCTCATAGATGGTTAATTTTGGAATATTTGATAAATAATACGTATAGAAAAACTCTTTCACATTTAATCGCAAAATACAATAGGACAAATTAGAGCAGATACTATGTTCTTATTGTGACAATTTAATATAGATAATAATATTTGATTTAATATAGATCTAGAAAGAAGTTAATTTTTAAATAACGTTTAAAGAGATTAAAATTTCACAGAAATATTTAATAAGTAAATAAATAATTCAAGCAAAGACGAGTCGAGGTCTCGATAATCTCGATAGTTCTTTAACATATCATCAAGTATATTGGATTTGAATTATCTTTAGCAATAAAAGCAAATTTTAAGCAAATTTATCGGACATAAATCGGAATTTTGTGTTTCTATATCTTTAGCGCAATGACATAAATCTGATGTCATTTTCTATCGGATAAACCGATTAAATAATGTAGCATATTTTAATTGAAACACAACTTAATCAGATAAAACAACGACAAGATGGAATATTTCATTTGATCGGATAAAATAGAAATGATGATTCGATATCCGGTAATATTATCCGATAAAAGATGATAATCGCTGAAATTGTATTAACATCCGATGAAGGTCAACTAACAGCCAGATTGTTATTCGATCAATAGTGAAATCGATTGGATAATCTCAACGAATATTGATAAAGAAGAACGGATATAGACGACATTAATGTATTATTCAAGTGTGCGTCAAACCCGATTTGGACGATCTCCAGTGAAAGATCTTTGCCGCAGCGAACTCCTCGTTTTCTTCTTTTTTACGTTGTTTACTGCTACAAGAAGAACCGTGTTATATAATATGTGACATACATCGTATATTGAAAGAAATGAAAGAAGAGATTATTGCTTTGCTAATAAGCACATTCAAAGTTCGTCAATAAGTAAACTTCATGCTTTTAACATAAAAAAATTCTTTCCAGCGGAAAAAACATACGATATTTTTATATTTACATTTTTACATTACATTACGATATTCACTCTGTCGATACTAAAAATCTGTATTTCTAATATGATCTATAATTCATGTGACATATACTGGCAGCGAATATTTTGATGCAGAAAATTACACAATATTCGCCAGCAAATGTACCCAGTCATTCCCGTTTTACTATCATGTAAAACGAATCGAGATACGTGTCTAAATTGTCAACGCACTCCAACAACAAATCAAACATTATCTTCAGCTTGCCAGACGATAAGGTCGACCTCAAAATTGTCCAAGTTGGATTGTCCAAGTCTTTAGCTGTACTGCTTCGATTGCAGAAATATTTTCATTACCATAAATTTTCATTACCATAGAAAAAATATAAATATATCGGATTCGTATGTGTAGATATTACGACCAATATGACCATTTCGTCGAGTCGCGTCAAGACAGAAAAATTATCAAAGAAAAAAGAAAAGAGATGTTTTTCGAAGCAGCCAAGTAAGACGATATATTTAATATCATAAAGACCTAGAAGTCTGTCAGCCGGCCAGAAGGATAAATCCAGTTTTGCACTAAAATCCCAAGAAAAGGCAATTAATTTCATCATCATTTTTATCCACAGTAAAATGTGTCAATGATATTGTTTTCATACATTATCTTTCATGCCTGCAACTAATTTTGTTATATTAGCGTCTGTTGTAGAGGCTGATTCGATAGAACAGTCTCACTTTCTATATTTACGGAAACAATTATGCATCATAAACTGACCCTAAAACTAGCAGCTTCCTGGGAAGTTACTTTTCAATACAGACGGAAGCAACTAGTGGATCAGCCAGTAACAGTGTGGAGCTATTTAAACGAATATAAGTTTTTACAAAGTCCTTAGTAAGTTTTCTTTGTAAACTCAATAATATAATGGTCTTATAGGAGATTAACGTCGAAGATTCACGTTTTTACAGGCCTCCACCATGTTATCGCCGGCTCCTGATCTCGCTGAGTATCCAGGTTATAGCGTCGCCATGGCACTACACACCGATCCATCTCGTCCACTAATACTACCGTACTCCATCCGAAGAACCGTGTCGTTACATCCAGGAACAACTACCAAACGATGTACCGAACCGTCGCATCCGTCCGTACGCCTGCGTACCTGTTTTATCCATCGGCAGACACCGCTGCCGGGGATCCGTTTATCGTCATCCTGACTGCCTTTTACTGTCCTTACGACCGTCCAGCGACAGAACGGCGATCCAACATCCGCCGGACCTGTATATTTTGTATATAACCGATTATGGATCATCGTGGTCCGCCCGTCCGAACAAGCATTATCAAACGTTTATAACCGCCGAAGGTGACAAAAAATGTCTAAAAAGAAAGTTGTACCGTTTGAGAGGATAATTATGACGACAAGAAAGTTATTCAAAGTTATTTGTTCGATTACACATATTTACGCTCCTACGATAACCCGCATCCGATAAACTGTATCTGCAGATTAACACGCAGTTACTTAAGACGCAAAATGTGCGCGCGAATACACGGAATGACATTGCGCGTCTTACGTAACACGAGATATCATGAGTCGTGCAGGCTGCTTTTTCTTATTTTCTTAAATATCATACCACAATTATACACATTATACACAATTATACACATTAATATCTCAATTACTTCTACTTATATAATATAATATAATGTATTCGATGTAAAAGGATCTTACGGAGGTCACTCGAAAGAAACGAAAATAAAGTAATAAGCATAAATGGCATATAAATATTTTTTTATATACAAAAACTCTAACTTTCTGACGTAAATCTATATTCATGGTCTTTTAATAAACTGTTAACTTTTAATAAACCTAAATTTTTTCTTTTTAGAATTCCAGGGTTCTAGGATATTTAGAATCTCCTGAGAGATATCTGATATATATCTGAGAGATACATGTGACCATTTTTTCACATAATCAGAAGGATTTATTTATGAATATATAAAAATAAATAATTTATCATATATATATCAATGTGTCAGTGATATGCATATAACGAACGACGTCGAATCCAGCCGAAATGACTCGACAACTTTTCACTTCACTTCTCCTTTTTACTCCTCTGTCTAAATCAGCATTATACTCGGACTATATATTCTTATCCCAATGTCTGATATCATTTAGATACTGTCATTCGTTCATAGACTGCTGCGCGATAAATTGCACACTTGTCAACAGGCTAAAAGACCTTTTATAGGCTAAAAGACGGATAGAGTTAAGCATAATATTTAAATATCACTTTCTAGAAGATCGATAAAATTATTATAACGTTAAATTTCAGTGGTACATTTCCGGTGTTTCTGCGAAATATTAATCTGAGATCGGACACGAAGAAAAGATGTCGAAAAGATGTCCAAATGCCACAAGTTCATAAATTTTAATAATTGCAATTTTAGATATTAGGATTCCGAATTATCGATTTCGGATATGAATTCCTACGAAAAAGAAATTCGCGTCGGAAAGTATTAAAGTCAAGAATACATATGTGAATATTTTGGATTTTGTGCTAATCAGTTTCAGTGCATTTTAAATACGTTTCATGTTATATTAAAGGAGAGAAAAATATACGAAAGGTAAGTACAAGTCATATTCCGTATATGAAATATCTTCAAAGAAAGGTACCGTTTTATGTGACGGTGTCTAGCAACGAATCAAATGAATGGCAAGATTGAATAGATAAATAAAATCATGAATTTAACAGATAGATTAATTAAAGATATTTATAAACTGATATCATTAAAAAGTTCGTCAAATTACGCTTTATATGTTAACAAACGTGTAACATAATGCATCTTTAAACATATTAATAAAAGTAGACATTTTTATATAGATAATCACTAAAATGGCGATTACCACGAGTTATTCGGTCATGAATGGCGTAATTGTTCTGCTGGTAACAATCATGGTATCCGCGTATCTTTTTATGACTCGCAAGTTCAACTATTGGAAAAACCGAGGTGTTTTCGAGGTAAAACCGTTGCCATTTTTCGGTAACATCATGGACATGGTGTTCCTGAAACAATCTGGTGGCTTTCTTATGAGGGACTTGTACAACAGAGCAAAAACAGAATCTTACATAGGTTTTTATATGTTCGACAAGCCTTGCTTGTTGATACGAGATCGGCGAATAATCCAAGACATACTAATAAAGGACTTTAATTATTTCTGCAATCATTACTGTAATTCTGATCCAAAGGATAGTCTGGGTTGCTCTAATCTACTATTAATGAGAAATCCAACATGGAAAATTGTAAGAACCAAGTTAACGCCGATCTTCTCGTCCGGCAAACTCAAGAAAATGTTTGAATTGTTGATGGAGTGCACTATCAATCTAGACAGGTACTGCGATTCTTTAGGACTAAATGGTAAATACTATTCCAAATACAAGAATAATTAATAAAGTACGCACATCGAGCTTCAAAGAGTTACAAAATTAAGCTTCAAAGAATTACAAAATAAGCTTCAAAGAGTTACAAAAAAAAATAATGGCGAGTTGATACAAGTTCATTAATCTCTTCGTTTATTCTTCGTGACAATAACAATATGTTATTTGATATAAGATACTTATTATTCAACGGGTTAATTTGAAATATTTGTTTGAAGATAAGGAAAAAGCAGTAAATGTGAAGGATTTAATCGGAAATTTAACTACGGACATGATTGGTAGTACCGCTTATGGACTCAACATTGATTCGATAAACAATCCACAGTGTGCATTCCGCAAAAGCGGAAAGGCGATATTTCACCTTGATATTTATCGCTCAATTGAATTGTTCATAATTTTCTATTATCCGAGTTTATCTCGTCTGTTCGGTACACGATTTTTCAGTGAGAAAAGCAATACTTTTTTGCGCAAAACCTTCTGGAATACGATCAACCGTCGTATGGAGTCCGGTGAAAAACGGGGCGACCTCATCGATATTCTTATCGACTTTAAGAGAGAATACGCCAATCGAAATTTGGAGAACTTTGGTAAGTAAAACATGATCAATAGTAATGGCTCTTTCACGTCATGAAAGAAAGTTTCTTAACTGTGTTTAATTCTCGAAAGAAAAAGGCCTCTTACGGAAAGTTTGTAAATGCATAAATAACAGAAATCAATCGTGATAAATTTAATTAGATTCTTGTCTCTATATGTAAGTTTTATACGTTCTATCCTATACAACACAGATTCCAAGGATAAAGTGTGTGTGGTGTATCTGAGCGATAATCTTAGAACTTAAAACCAACTATAAAACCAAATGATGGAAGCTCATAAAAATCCAGAAATATGGGAATCGTTAATATGTATGTTTTTAGAATTGGATGGAGACGGCTTAGTGGCGCAGGCGTCTATTTTCTTCTCTGCCGGTTTCGAGACCAGTTCATCGACGGTATCCTTCACATTATACGAGATCGCGGTGCAACCAAAAATCCAAGACAAACTCAGGAAAGAAATTTTCGATGCATTCAAGGAGAACGATGGAAAAATCACATACGAAATGGTATATATGATTATTGTACAGGCTGTTACACACAGAACAGTATGCGAGATTGTCGCTACAGAAGTACGTGTAAGAGAGTGAGAACATGTTCGAGACAGCTTGGGTTCGCGCGGCATACTTTCACTTTGTCTCACGCGTGCCCTTGCAGCGGCATACTGTTCTGTATATAAACAACACTTTTATACTATTATGGCCGACTGATGTCAAATAATATAAACAGCGAATGAAACGCTAGTACTTTCGACACTAATACTGCGAACGTTTTCGCTCAATTTTCTTCATTTTTGCTAAAAATGTTCTTCACTTTATTTTAAGATTTAATGTTTGGTAAATGAAATAATTATGAAATTGACGATTATTCGTTATCAGGTTCTGTCACTGAAGTATCTTCATATGGTGATTTCCGAAACCCTGAGGAAGTATCCAACATTGACAATCCTTGATCGCGAGACGGTACAGAGTTACAAAATTACTGACACCGACCTGGTTATTGAAAAGGGTACCCCGATTTTCATCTCGTTGCTTGGCTTGCACTATGATCCGGAATACTTTCCCGATCCCGAGAAATACGATCCAGAACGATTCAACGAAGAGAACATTCACAAAATAGCGAAAGGCACTTATATGCCATTTGGAACTGGTCCTCGCAAATGTATAGGTGAGATATCATCTTTCTTTTCGATATTAAAGAAGACTTTAAATTTTATGAAGTTGTTTCGAGATATCTCATGAAACGTTAAAGACAAAAAGTTTATTATAAATAAATTATTATGGAAGAAATATTTTTAACGAAGCGTAATCGAGAAATGGTAGAGCAAAAACATTTTAAATTTATCACAATATTAATTAGTAAACATAAAGAAAAATATGTAATTATGTTAAAAAATTTGAAATCTCTCGATGGAAACATCAAATTGGGAGAGAAAAATACAGCGACAACGAAAATGTCTATTGAGTCTAAGACTTCTACCCGATTATTATTATTATCCTCATTTATTAGAGTATTAAAAAAAATTTCACAACACTGTTGTATGTCTTACAGGTTATCGTTTAGGGTTTTTGCAGACGAAACTGTCGCTCGTCAAGATATTGAGCCAGTATGAAGTGACATCATGTGAGAAGACTATGATACCGATGGTCATAGATACAAAAAGTATCGTGACGACGCCGGTGAGCGGTGAAATATGGCTCAACTTACGAAAGATTAATATTATTTAAAATCTAATACAAATTAAAATCTGCACTGAAAGAAAAAATATCTTAATATGAAAACATTGTACTTCACCGAATAAAACTGTTCATATAGTGGCACCTCACAGCTTATTTACTTGCACTCAATTCAGAAAATTTCTTAATTTAAATATCTATTTAAAACTTGACAAAAATTTGTATACAAAACATACGTATGCTTTAATGGAAAAATATGTTCTTCATATCGGAAATGAGATTCCAACTATGAAAAAAAATATTTCTTATAGAAAAGAAAGTATGAATAAGTATTAAACAAAAAAGTAAAAAAATATTTAATAATACTTAATGATAAATAGTTTTGATAAGAAAAATAATTATTTTATTAAAACTGTATTTTAATATTAAGAAATCGTCAGAATATTTACACTCCACACAACCTCTTTTGTGACGGTTTCATTCTTTTGAAAGAAATGTGGCGGCATGACGTGACCCTTATTGGAGGATCAATAATAGCCCTTCCGGAATTTTTGGTAGATCCTGTACAAGAGTTTTTTGATAAGTCTGGTAAAAAAGGAAATAAAGTACATTTTTTTTTAATCTTTTATTTCTCAATGCAGTCTCCATCGTGGCGATAAACGTCGAAGATGATACATTTGGCCCATCGAGTTTCCAATTATTTAATATTGTCGAAAATACATACATTAAAGCTTATAACATATTGTTACGTCCCGGTTACCTCAGGAACTACGAATTCCTTTTTTTTTACATGATTAGAAAGCAGGCAGACTCCGGGCAAGCGCTATTGTAAAAAGGATAAGATTACGATGGCTCGCTGTTAAACGCGCCATGTGTTTCCCAACGCGTCTTTCATCTTTTCCGCCTTCACGTAAGGCACGTAGTTTTGTTACATCCTGGGTACCCCGGGAACAACGAATCCTTCTCTTTATGAACAGGAAATAGACGGATTTGGGCAAGCGCTATTGTAAAAAGAATAAGATATTCGCCGCCAAATACGTCATATGTTGCCCAACGTGTCTATCATCTTTTCCGCCTTCACACGTGATCGGCCGGACTCAGGCCCTTCGATGGGATTAGGATCTTGGGATCGTTTATGACTCCTGATAATGTTAAGAGTTTTCTAGGTATCCATTTCACAACCTTCCATATCCGTTTTCCACGAAAACTGCTCTCATTGGCGATCGTCATCTGTCATTCCCCAAAATTTTCTCTATAAAAACCTTACTCTCTAGCCACTCCACAGTCAATGTCAGTCAGTCAATCAATGTCAATCGGTCAGTGTCGGTCAGCCAGCAAGTGTCAGTCAATCAGTGTCAGTCAGTCAGCTAGTGTCAGTCAGTCAGTATCAGTCAGTGAATGTCAGTCAGTGAATTATTTTCTCTTAATCTTCTGCTGTCGAACAACTCGCTGTTCAAATCGGGATCTCTCTAGAGTCAGTGTCAGTAAGTCAGTCAGAGGCAGTCAGTCAATCAGTTAGTCAGTCACTTCTTCTGCTACTGAGTAACACGCTGTGCAAGTCGCGATCTTTTAAATGAACTATTTCTCTCGGTATTCCAGGATCCCATAAATCCGGTACACCACGATTAACGAACCCATGTTCTACGTATTATATTCACCACAGTTGATTCACCTAAATCGTAAGTCTCTATTTCATATTTAAACATGACTTTTAATCATTTCAATCCAATTTCCAACTCCATTTCACTCCTCAAAACACACACATAATTATACGTAATTATTATCTTCTTTGTATTATATAATGATGTTTTTCTCGCCATACCGATACGTTAAACATTCTTGTTACGTTAAATCCGATTGTATTATATTAAGTTACGCGGATTACTTTTTTACTTAATCTTACTTTAATCTTCATCTTGTATTTGCATTATTCCAATAATGCTGATTTATAAAAGTTTGTTTAATGTTAACCCATATATCTCATTGTTTAACTTTAGCTAACCCTTTCATCTTTTAAATATTGTATCTTTTACAATGACTTTTCTCATTAATTTACCACTATTATTAATCCATGTGAGAACCAAATTATGTTATTAGTATAATTAATAAACTGTTTGATTCAAAATGCCCCAAATTTAACCAAATTGTTAAAATTATTTATTCATTTACTTTCAATTAATTAAATCTGAATTCCCCTTTCAACACTCTCATTTGGTCCTATCCCAGGTAAAGAGATTAAGTTCTTTGACCTAAATGAAGGATCAGCTAACGTACGTTCTGTGATCGGAGTAAATGGGCCTCTCCGGATCTTGACCTGATCCGCAGGTGTACCAGTACGTTTAGGCCTCGCGAGTGCGCGAGTAAACGATGTTTGTTGTGTACATCCTCTTCCAGAACGTAACAATAGTAATATTCAGATAGATCAAAATGTTTGCAATGTCGACAGTACTTATTAGTATCTGCCGAGTAATGTAGATAGAGAGACGTGCTATGACAGCTGTGATAAGCAAACGAAAGAGTATAACACTAGAATAGCGTCGGCAAATATAGTAGCTTCGCAAAAATAGGAAGTCTTCTTGGAAGATTTCTAGTGCTTAGGATATATGTTATGACTTGTTATCAAGCTGTATAACTTATTAAACGTCATGGAACGCCAGATAATATTCCTCGTTTTCTTTAACTATTTCATATATAAGTACGCAACGAATCAAACTTAATCTTCCTAACTGTACGTAAGTATATGTCCACCACTGTAGAACTTGGGCAAAGTAATTAGATTTTAATTAATAATTTGAATTAAGTTTTTGTATTTGCACAGAAATCGCGTACGCGTGGCATTTCAACCGGGATATGTATCTAATAGTGTTGTAACAAATATATTATTTTAATAAATATAAAGTTGAGATGAATAACTAGAAACAGATATTAGATATGCTTCAGATATTTTTCAAGAATGTATTAAATGAAAATAACAAAGTTAAAAAAAAATTCAATTCATTTTGCAAATATGGGAAAGAATAAAAAATGATAAATATATTAATTATAATTTTCGTAATTGTAAAAAGTCGTGTCTATATTTAAAACATTAAGTTTAGATAACGTGATAAAATGAATCTAGTTACAGATTCTGTTACTGAAAGTGAAAAATGTAACTAAGTTGCAGAAAAAGATGCACAAAAGATATCTAGATATTGCAATTAAATACATGTAACTACGCACATTACAACACTGGCATCAAAGAACATTTATGTTTAAATCAAAATAATAAAAATTCTTATTTAACTTCTATTCTATATATTTTTTTCATGAAATTATCTATGTCACCGGTAAAAAAAAGAATAACTAAGATATTACATGGTTACGAGTACATGCGTCACATTTGAGGAATTTCTCGATAGCAGTATAAAATCGCATAATAATTGCAAACGAGAATCATTTACAAACGAGAATAACAAATGACAAAAACTAAATCTGTCCATGATTCCGGCGTTGCGTAATTTAACATGTACTATATTACATGTATTATACTATATTATATCGTCTGTCTCTTTCTTTATCCTCTTGATCTTTCAGGGTCAAATGCGATATTTATAAGAGTATTTTGAATCGAGGAGTTTTTCTTTCTTGCTCATGCATGTCGAATGCATGTTTACGCAATTATCTATCGATTGCTACTGACGTTGACATGGCATGAAGTAAGAAGTTTCTAATTGTTACGGTCTGATTTCAAAACAAATCGACGCCAAGATGACTTCTTACTATAACAAAAATATTAGAAATTCAGATACCGAAAATGATAGAACAAAATATTTTATGTATAAATAACAACATTTTATGAAGATTGCTCCAACAAACCGTGTCTATATATAAATTGTTTCAATGAAATATGTCGTATTATTTGATTATAAACGCAGAACATTAAAAAAAAATAATATTTTACTTGTTTCACAAGCTATGGTTTTAATGTGTTCTGTTTTATTCTACGGTATCTTCTTTATTGTTCTTCAATTTCTAATTTTGAAACTTATTTCTTTTGTTCTATTACGCACTTTATACTTTGAATATTCACTTTCATAATAAATAACTTTCCAATGCACAAAAAACAATAACTAAATAACTATAACACATTTATCGAGCTCCACAACATATACCGTTTTCGGTACATGCGGCGTGAATTGAAATGCGCATAAAAAAAAGTAACGTATTAATCGGAAAATTGCAAATAAAAATACAAAGTTCTTGATCGCAACGCGCAATCTATGTCCAGACCGTCGAAATAAAATTTGTGGATAGCTAAAATGAAAATCATAATCGAATGTAAATATACGTACAAGAATGTTTCACATTCTAACATTTTTATTTCTCGTCTCGTGTCAAGGCATAAAAGGTTATTAGATAAATTATCTGCTCCGAGAACGACATTAATAGATCGCTAGAATTCTACGCAACTTTTCTGACCTATTACGTATCGGTTATTGATAATTTCCTATAAAAGCTTCTTGTTTCCTAGTCATGTGTATTTCTCTCTTCTTCTAATATTATCACGCTTCAGAATATTTTAAAAATGCCGATACGTTAGATACAACTCTAGTCTATTTTCTGCATTTGCGTAGTGCTTGTCCCGTCGCATCCATCACGAAGATCAACGAAATGATTCACGTAAACGTAACTCATGTAAGCGCATCCACGCGTTCATATTATCTACGTGTTACGTTAGGCACGAACAAAATAAATGACATAAACGCATTCAAACATTAATATTGCCTACGCGTAAGAAGATTCTCGTCATTATACTGTGCATTATTTAATTCACCTTCGACACGTTTCGACAACTCTATGAAAGTAAAAGTACCGCGTTACAAAAAAATAGTGTAGTATTGTGTTGCATATTTCATTACACAGATTCTAGGCAATACATACCTATATCCCCTCTTAACCGTTTGAGTGCCACGGGCCTTTCTCATTTCCCGATCGAAACTTGCCAAGCGGCGCGATAGCGCTTGTTATATTCCGTGTCGAAACTTGCCAAGCGGCGCGATAGCGTTTGTTATATTCCGTGTCGAAAATTGCCAAGCGGCGCGATAGCGCTTGTTTTATTCCGTGTCGAAACTTGCCAAGCGACGCGATTGCGCTGTTTTCAGCTTACATGCAATAATCATTTCATATCTCTTTTTACCGAAGATTGAAAGGTCACCGTAAAGTTGTGCATCGAGAAAAACCGAGCCTGCTGTGATTATGGGCTTCGCAGCCCAGAGCGTTGCAGTTTTCAGAAGAGAACAGAAGAAGCGCGATCGCGCCGCTTGGCACTCAAACGGTTAATAAATGTATATAAGATCAGCGCTGATACTGTACAGAACTAGTTCTGTTACGCATTTCATATAAGTATATCGTAACCATACGCCGCGCAGGTTAGAGACAAAGTACCTTTCGGTATAGAAGTAAACATTACGATTTTTTTCAATAAATCTGTTTTCTATTCGTCTCGTTGAACTCCGCACATCCCGCCGTGCCATTCCTAATTCCCGAAAATAATCGTCGCGCCTCAAAACCGCCCAGATGACATCATAATTTAGTGACACTAATAGTGCAGTGTTTGAATATTCACGAAATAAATATTCACGAGCTTTAAATGCGTACTTTCGTATAAAAGAGATCTCTATTTTAAAATATTGAAATTACAGATACATATGTGAAGCGGCATATTTGAATTTCGTATCGAAATATTTAATTTGATTATCGTATCGAAAACTTCGAAAACATTTTTTGTGTACGCAAGAAAGAAGACAGATACATTTTGTAAGTACAAATATTATTTTATATGGCGTATTTTATGCACGATTTTTTCGAAGAAAAAAAGATCACTTTCTGTGACAATCTTTGACAATGGAATTAATTAAGCAACCGTTCAAATTATGGTGTCATTAACAATTTTTTTTTCTGATTTCTGACATTGCACGTTATCAAGCTGCTAACGCTCTGCATCTTTAAATACATATATGTAAAAGCAGGTATTTGTCATAGATAATTATTAAAATGGCGATAATCACGAGTTACTGGATTATGAACAGCATAATGATTGCAATAATAACAACCGTGGTAGCCGCCTACCTTTTCATGACTCGCAAATTCAATTACTGGAAGAAACGAGGCGTTTTCGAGATTAAACCATCACCATTTATGGGTAACTTTGCGGATTGCATCATGCAAAAAAGAAGCCCTGGCTTTATCATGAAAAATCTTTACAATCAAGCGAACAACCAGCCTTACGTAGGCTTTTATATATTTGATAAGCCTTGCTTATTGATACGCGACCCAGAAATATTGAAAAACATATTGGTAAAGGATTTTAATTATTTCTCCAATCGCTACTCTTCGACCAGCAAACAGGATAGCCTCGGATCCTCCAGCATTCTCCTTCTAAAAAATCCTGCCTGGAAAATGGTAAGGAATAAGCTAACGCCAATTTTCACATCTGGTAAGCTGAAGAAAATGTTCGAAGTGTTGATGAAAACAGTTGCGAATCTAGATTCGTATCTTAATAAGATGGAACTAGACGGTAGGTACTTTACCAAATTCAAGAATAGTTGATTAAATATCAATGTCAAGGTTCAAACAAAATTACACGAGAATAATAATACAAAATGATATGAATCGATAAAAAATGATTAACCTCCATATTTACTTATTATAATAACAATACATTTTCTGATACATAGAAAGGCCGTTGCTTAACAAACTAATTCGGAATATTTATCGCCAGGTAAGGGTAAAGTGATGGATTTAAAGGATTTGTGTGGCAATTTAACGACGGACATGACCGGCAACAACATTTATGGACTCGATATTGATTCGATAAATAATCCGAAGTGTGAATTCCGTGAAAAGGGGAAGGCGATATTCGAATTGTCTACCTTTCGTGGACTCGAATTTCTTATGATATTTTTCTATCCTGCTATGTCACGTTATATCAATCTAAATCTATTCGGGAAGGAAAGCAGTGTCTTTTTACGCAAAATTTTCTGGGATACTATCAACCATCGCATAAAGTCCGGTCAGAACCGAGGCGACTTGATTGATATTCTTATCGACTTCAGGAAAAAATACAACAATCAAGATTTGGAGGATTTCAGTAAGTAAAATGCAACCCACAACAACAGATTTTCAACATGGGCTTTCCTGTACGATTTGTCCAAGAAAGAAATTTGTTTTACTGATCTCATAGTATGAGCAAACATACTAAATGCTCAACTAGAGAATGCTCGATTACAATAAATTTAAGACGTCTCCTGAAGAATCTTATAAGCTTTGTGATCTATGAATTATCTAAAAATAAAAAAAGATTTCGATCGTATTTGGTCATACAGGAGTATAATACAAAGAAAAAAAAGAATAAATGTTACATGATTTTTAAGATAGATTTTCAAGATTCGTTTTACAAATCTAGAAATTAATAAAGGTAAATAGTTATAAAGGTAAATAGTAATAATAGTAATAAAGGTAAATAGTTAATGTAAAAGTTCATGATGAAGTTAGAATAACCAACGTGTAATTGAGCAATAATCTCGGAAGTTAAAGTCAACTACTTATACTAAATAATAGAATCTCTCCGCAGAAGTACAAAAATCATTTGTGCGTAAATTTTAGATGTCAACGGGGACGATTTAGTGGCACAGGCGGCCATTTTCTTCACTGGCGGTTTCGAAACTAGCTCGTCAGCGATGTCTTTTTCACTATATGAACTCGCGATGCAACCTAAACTTCAAGACAAACTTAGGAAAGAAATTAACGACGCCATCGACGAGAACGGGGGGAAACTTACATATGATATGGTATATGCTTGTCGTACGCTATTAGATCGATTGATGTTCAGTATTAAGTGTGCGAAAAATTGCTAGACCTTTTTTCGCAATATTTCGCTTCATTTTCATGCAGCCAAAAGATCGGAACTTTTGCACGCATCTAATCATTTTAATGGTATATAAAATCCGAACTCCCTTTTAATGTTAAAAAACGCGACCTTCGACCTTTAAATTAGTTTTTCAGCATGTTTCCCGATTTAGCGTCTGACATAAATACTCATAAGACTGACATTTGATGACCGTCAGGTTCTGTCATTGCCGTATCTCGATATGGTGATCTTCGAAACTTTGAGAATGTACCCGATATTGACGGTACTAGATCGCGAAACAGTGGAGCCTTATAAAATGCCAAACTCCGATTTGATTCTTGAAAAGGATACACCAGTTTTTATCTCAGTACTCGGCATGAGCTACGATCCACAGTACTTTCCCAATCCCGATAAATACGATCCAGAACGATTCAGCGAAGAGAATATACACAAAATACGGCCGTACGTGTATCTGCCATTTGGAGAAGGTCCTCGTAAGTGTATAGGTAAGAACATTGCCTTTTTTTTTATTAAATTATATTCAGTAAATTATATTAACAGGATTTTTATCTAATGTGATGCAATCGAGAAATACCTGTACAATAATTCGATCAATTTTACTTTATAAGACTTTACTTTATAAGCAGAAGTTATCAACGAATTTTCAGTTTTCTATTAATGATGATTGAAATTGACGGAAACACAAAGATATAAGAGAAAATTACAACAAGAAAATTAGCGAGAAGGAAATTGTTGTTGAACTCATGATACTCGCTTCTTCATCTTTATTCGTTAAAGTATTTCAAGAAGTTTCACAGCACATTATTATTTTTTATAGGCTCCCGCCTGGGGCTTTTGCAGACGAAACTGGGAATCATACAAATATTGAGTAAATATGAAGTAACGCCTTGTAAAGACACTCCCACAGTAATGGTAATAGATCCAAAAAGTCAAATGAGTATGCCGTTAAACGGCAAAATATATCTCAATGTACGGAAGCTTAACACAAATGTCAAGTAAAATCTGATAACATGTATTTAATCCCAGTGGTTTTTCCAACCATAAAATATGTACAGCTCGTTCGATGTGTCAAATATGATTTTTGCTATGAAATTGCAAAGTCAAATGTCCTCAAATTCCCCTAATCAAAAGAAGAATTAATTTTCTTTTCAAGAATATTCTAAACTTCATCGAAGAACAGTTAAATTCGATTAGTTTGAATAAATGTACCGAAGTTTTAGTTTTAGTTTAGCTTGTAATTTAATATTAATCGAAATATTAAACTTATTAGGATTAAGACTATATTTTGTATAATATAGATTTGAAACTTATTATATTAACATTATATTAATTTTATATAAATTATTATATAAACTTATTATATTAATATTATATAAATTTACTATATAAATTTGAAACTCAGGATGAATTTGTGATATATGTGCGGATATTAGCTTATAAAATACTTGAAATAAATA
The DNA here is from genome assembly GCF_001313825.1 of Dinoponera quadriceps. Classification (NCBI taxonomy): domain Eukaryota; kingdom Metazoa; phylum Arthropoda; class Insecta; order Hymenoptera; family Formicidae; genus Dinoponera; species Dinoponera quadriceps. The sequence continues at coordinate 388,131 of NW_014556702.1, forward strand.
ATATTGTAGTAACTTGAATGCAATATATATTTTTCTTTACGTCGATTAGTACGTGTCGGTTATTGCGATTTAATACCATATTCGTTAAGGAAAATAAGAAGATTCACATCCACTTCATCAAAAATGTCAATAAATGTTATCAATAATTGATATTTCTAATCACTTCTCCACATGTCAATGTTACATAAATGTTTGCCCCGGAAAGATCTACAATTCCGATAAGAATTATTGCACCGTTTAGAAACATAAATTACGCAATTGTAGTTATATTATAAACAAATAAGGATTATCGTATAACGCTCAGTGCCCTTATTTTGTCTTTTTTAACATATGCGTTACAGACGTAACGCATACCGCAGCGGTAAATAGATCGTTTCATTGTTTCACACGACTTTCTAGCACGTTTTCAGCACAACATGGACATCTTGCGCCAATTCATAACCCTCGATAAAATTTAGGTCCAACACTACACTCCAGAAACAAAAGAAAAGTCAAAGCAGTGAACACACACATAGATTCAGACGGTAAGAGAGTTTTGCTTGATTCCGAGACAATGCTGCTATTAAAGATGATCAGTGTTGCACTGGAAAGAGACGTTCCTCTACTCACAAATGCTTAACCATATCCGTGCTAAGCGAAGCTCTGTGAAACTTAGGAAAGTGGCTTCGGAAAGTGATATTGAAGGCGCAATAAAATGAGTCTCCTTCACACGGTTTGATATAATCAGCAGCAATGATTATACTTCAAACCTTTATACTTTGTACCTGTACCGTGTTTCCTCACATTTCTTTTCTCGTTCTCTTTTATGACAAACAACTCGATATATCAAACGACTGCAATTAGCTCAAATTAAAGCTAAAGCTTCTTAGCCTCACAGAACTTTGCTTGACACACAGATATGGTTATGCATGTGTGAATAAAAAAATTTCCTTTCCATTGCAATACCGCTGATAACTTTTGCATACTTTGCGAAAAATAGGAGAAAAATAAATGAAAACTACGAAAGAAGATTTGTTTTCTGATCGAGTTCCCTCTCTCTCTATTATTTGCGCATATTCTGGTCATTTGTTAGGTCAGAAGCTGTCGCTGAAAATACACACTTTCGACATTTGATTGACAAGTGTAGTGCGGTATATACTATCATATCGAAGATAATTATATTATTTATATAACCCGACTATATCATTAAAATAGTGATCGAATCTTAAAACTCACTAATAAGAAGCAACAGTGACCCTACGAGTTAGCAATGCGCTCACATGAGTTGNAGCGAAGCTCTGTGAAACTTAGGAAAGTGGCTTCGGAAAGTGATATTGAAGGCGCAATAAAATGAGTCTCCTTCACACGGTTTGATATAATCAGCAGCAATGATTATACTTCAAACCTTTATACTTTGTACCTGTACCGTGTTTCCTCACATTTCTTTTCTCGTTCTCTTTTATGACAAACAACTCGATATATCAAACGACTGCAATTAGCTCAAATTAAAGCTAAAGCTTCTTAGCCTCACAGAACTTTGCTTGACACACAGATATGGTTATGCATGTGTGAATAAAAAAATTTCCTTTCCATTGCAATACCGCTGATAACTTTTGCATACTTTGCGAAAAATAGGAGAAAAATAAATGAAAACTACGAAAGAAGATTTGTTTTCTGATCGAGTTCCCTCTCTCTCTATTATTTGCGCATATTCTGGTCATTTGTTAGGTCAGAAGCTGTCGCTGAAAATACACACTTTCGACATTTGATTGACAAGTGTAGTGCGGTATATACTATCATATCGAAGATAATTATATTATTTATATAACCCGACTATATCATTAAAATAGTGATCGAATCTTAAAACTCACTAATAAGAAGCAACAGTGACCCTACGAGTTAGCAATGCGCTCACATGAGTTGGCAAGACACGCAATCTCCATGGTAGGCTGTTATTACTAAGTATATGCAATCTCAGCAAATTATAAAAACTGTGTGTGTAGATGAATAGAGAAACGAATCATGGTGGGGTAAGGAAAATAGAGATCTTCAAACGTATAAAGGCGACGCACGGCACGGATTCTTATTCCACTATCGTTGCTTTCGCGGAAATGTCTCACGAATTTCTCCACGTTTTCATCCCTGATTGTGAATTTTGAATTTTAGCTTAGATTTTCTCTCACTAACGTTCGAATCAAGAACTTGTGGCAAGCAGACGTCAATTATTTATCTTCTTGATCCACACCTGAGTACTCGGTATTTCTTCAATGTACATTCTCAAATATATCTAGAAATATAAATAGAAACGCAAAAGTGATAATTTTCATAGGCAAGAAGAATAATGACGCTCATGACGAATTACTGGGGCCTGGACGGCATAATACTGCTGACAGCTTTCATGGTGGCCGCTTACCTTTTCATGACGCGTAACTTCAAGTACTGGAAGAAACGCGGTGTTGAGCAAGTGCCCCCGGTGCCGTTCATAGGCAACTTCACGGAATGCATGCTTCTGCAGAAGAACCCGGGATATTTCATGAAGGATCTGTACAATTACGCCAAAGGGTTGCCTTACATAGGTTTTTACGTTTTCGACAAACCGAGTCTGCTGGTGTGCGACCGTGAGCTCGTGAAGAACATTTTGGTGAAAGATTTCAATAATTTCTCCGACCGGCACGGCTCGCCCAACACGAATGACCGGCTGGGTTACGCCAATCTGTTCTTCATAAAAAATCCCGCCTGGAAAATCCTTAGGACGAAATTGACACCGATCTTCACGTCCGGCAAGCTGAAGAAAATGTTCGAACTGATGCTGGAGTGCGGTAACAATCTAGACACGTACATCAACTCACTGGGATTAAAGGGTAAATGTTGAATGATCTGTAAAGTATCGACAGGATAAGATTTAATTTGAAGATCTAACGAAGAGAAACAAAAAATTTGCGAGGAAACAATAAATTTCATTGAATCGTAGCGGTAAAACGCCGATTGGAAATCGATCGACGGAAATGAGAAGAAGTCGTTTCACTTTCTGCAATTGAGACGACAAATCTTATCGACCTGAGATATCGTAACGAGCTTTTAACGCATTTGTCCCGAGCAATACGATCGAAAACGCGGTGCAAAAATAAAAAAAAAAATTAGTATCAATTCTCAATTAATATCGAGACTCATATACTTATACGATAGCACGGATATGGTTAAGCATTTGTGAGTAGAGGAACGTCTCTTTCCAGTGCAACACTGATCATCTTTAATAGCAGCATTGTCTCGGAATCAAGCAAAACTCTCTTACCGTCTGAATCTATGTGTGTGTTCACTGCTTTGACTTTTCTTTTGTTTCTGGAGTGTAGTGTTGGACCTAAATTTTATCGAGGGTTATGAATTGGCGCAAGATGTCCATGTTGTGCTGAAAACGTGCTAGAAAGTCGTGTGAAACAATGAAACGATCTATTTACCGCTGCGGTATGCGTTACGTCTGTAACGCATATGTTAAAAAAGACAAAATAAGGGCACTGAGCGTTATACGATAATCCTTATTTGTTTATAATATAACTACAATTGCGTAATTTATGTTTCTAAACGGTGCAATAATTCTTATCGGAATTGTAGATCTTTCCGGGGCAAACATTTATGTAACATTGACATGTGGAGAAGTGATTAGAAATATCAATTATTGATAACATTTATTGACATTTTTGATGAAGTGGATGTGAATCTTCTTATAATATTAATTCACACGTAAACGTTTTAATCGATCACAGACCCTCTTCACGAAAGTCAAAATAGATAATGATGATAAAATTTCCGTTTGTAAATTTCTGTGAAAAAGTTCCATTTCCAATAATTAATAACTCGAAATCTTGCATGTTGTTTGCAGAAAAATATATAATCTTACATGAACATATAATCTTAGATGAAGAGATATGAAAAAAGTACATTGAATAGAAGAATCGCTATCTTCAAATTAAGAATTGCATTAATTTGAAGATATCCTTCTTTCTATATTCGACGTTATTTCCTATTAATTCTTAAAAATTATTCTTGAATAACAAAAATATGATTTTTGGTAGAACTATGAAGAATTGCTTTATGGAGAAAGAGAAGAGCAAGATCTATCTTCATATAAGATTATATATTCTTGCTTATATATATGAGAAAATATGAGTCTTGGATTTATAATAATTTATTTTCTGCGCAATAGTCAGCTCAGTGAATCGAATTGTAACGTGTGCCGACAGGTAACTCGAAAACGATAGAAGTGAAAGAACTAGCAGCCAAGTTCACCACGGACATAATTGGAAGCACCGCTTATGGGCTCAACGTGAACTCGCTGAACAATCCGAACGCCGAATTCCGAAAGTACGGCAAGAAGATATTCGAATATAACTTCTTCCGCGGCTTCGAGATAATGGCGGTGTTCTTCTTGCCAAACCTGGTTCGTTTGACCGGCATCAAAATGTTCGGCAAAGAAAGCAGCAATTTTCTACGCAAGGCCTTTTGGGAGACGATGCTTCAACGTATGAAGTCCGGCAAAAAGAGAAACGATCTCATTGACATTCTTATCGAGATAAAGGAAACGCATAGCGACCAAAATATCGAGGGATTCGGTAAGCGGAATGACAATATATACGCGTTAACAGCGCTTCAAGCTCATGCGAAAGTTACAAAATTACGCGAAAATAGAAATTAAAATTTAAAAAAGTATCGACGATAATCAGATACCATAAAATTAGGGAACCTGCATGGTTTTGCGATAAGTTCAATTGATAATTCCAATTAAATCCCGACGGAAGATTCCGATTTCAATTAATCGCGACGATTAACGGAAGCTCCGAGAGTCTCCTCCATGGAATGAAATTGTAGAATTCGACGGAGACGACTTAGTGGCGCAAGCGGCCGTCTTCTTCGCGGCCGGTTTCGAGACCTCCTCAACGATAACGGCTTTTACGTTGTACGAGCTCGCGGTGCATCCTGAAATTCAGACCAAGTTGCGAAGGGAGATCGTCGACGCGCTCGACGCATCCGACGGAAACATCACGTACGACATGGTATATAAATATCATTCGCTACTTTTGCTCGTCGAATAATTTTTATGATAACAGCTACGCGAATAAGTCGTCAATATTAATGACGAATCAATGTTCTTTTTAATGCTCTCACAATACACCGGCACTTACAGATTAATTCTGTATAATCTCACTTCAACACGCACACATATCTTGAGAATACGGATTTTCCCGAAACAAAAATGTTCTTTCTTCCTGTGCAGAATCGTGAATACTCATGTCCAGAATTCCGGGGTATGTTCAAATAAAAAGATATACGCATAAAATGGCATTTGTAATCGATTCACCACACACAGCACACACGTAAAGTACTTCGAATACTTGTCTTTTGCTGGAACAATTAGTAAATAGCTGTGAAATTAATATGACGAAATCATGAGAAAAAGTATGTTAAAACGGAAGGTTACGTATTATGTTAATTTTACAATTATTTATTGGTTATTATAGAGCGGAAGAAAAGTGTCTAGAGTATATATTTTACAGGTGCACTGTGTATATGTGCGATGGGAATCGATCACAAATATCATTTTACTGATATATTTTTTTACTTAAACGTATACATCAGGAATTCTCGACGTGCGTTTCCTCGGTTGCGACGTCATCAAACAAGACAACCGCAGCGAGAAACGAGGAACCTTAAACAAATCTGATCTCGACATTTAAGCGAACGATATAAACGTCGTTTGTGCTTATTATCAGACTCTATCGTTACCGTATCTCGACATGGTGGTCGCCGAAACGCTGAGGAAATACCCGACGCTGCCGTTCTTGGACCGCACGACAGTGGAGACCTACAAAGTGCCAAACTCCGACCTCGTCCTCGAGAAGGGCACGCCGATCTACATCTCAATGCTCGGCATGCATTACGACCCGGAATACTTCCCCGATCCCGAGAAATTCGATCCGGAACGATTCAACGAGGAGAACAAGCGCAACATACTGCCGTACACCTACTTCCCGTTCGGAGAGGGCCCGCGCTCATGTATAGGTAAGGAAATCCCTTTTAACTTCGACACACGGAATTAGAACGTATCATTTTGGGTCGTATCAAATGTTCCGGGCGCATATCTGAAAGATTTCTGATTCTCAAACCAAAACAACGTTATACGTGACGTTCGTAAAAAAAAATAAATAAATAAAAAAACGTAACTTGGAATTAAAAGAAATTAAAAAGACATACTTACGGTTTGCTATGCGTAATAGGTGATTCTGATCTGATTCTCGTTGTGTTTTCGTTGAACAATAAACGAGGGAATTGCAATGCAATAACGCATTCCGCAGGTACTCGCTTCGGGTTTCTTACGACGAAGTTGGCGCTCATCAAGATCTTCAACAAGTGCGAGGTGACACCGTGCGAGAAAACCATGATACCGATGGTACTCGATCCGAAGGCCTCCTTCGCGTCGCCATTGGGCGGCGAAATATATCTCAATATCCGGGAAGTTAATGCCAACTGAAACTCGTTTCTCAATGTGTTTCCAGCTAAGCAAGGATTTATCTCACGTATCTCGCCATGTGAGCCTTGATTCTTGCAAACGGCGCTTGATTGTCAGCGGGCTAACTTTCACGTTCTATCTCGCCAAGAATTTTTGAACTTATCGCAAAATTAATTAATTGTGAATTCGTTTGGAACAGCCCTGTGATGCACTCACCATCGCACGATGTCGTGGCTCGTGTTTTCCCGCTCTCTGGAAGATCGACATTCGTTTTAAACTGCGTCATCCACTTCCGGACGAATGCCTATGATTGTCCAATATAGTTAGCAGCCTCTTTATGTATGTTCTTGTGGAACAAAACGTATAGCCTGGTACTTAAGCGTACGATATGTATCGTGAATTTGTAAGGACGAATCGACAAATATATTTAAAGTTTGACCGCCACAAACCGGATTTTATTTCAACCGAGGAGATCACGACGGATGGATGTGAGTCCGCTTCCTCGCTCGTACTTAGTCACCTATTGACCGTGATTATTTACATCCTGGATAGCACACAAATATCCTACGAATTTTCTACGCGGAAAAAGTGCTAAATTCAAATAAATGATTATTCCAATATTCCTTAGCAAATGTTTACTTGGAATAAATAAATTCTATTTGGATCAAGTAAATATATTACTTGAATGTGTATTTCTCATAATAATATTAGTAAAATATTTTGTGCTATCTGAACTTTTTGCATGTTCTACATAAGACCATGTGTATATTCCGATCGTCTCTGTTATCAGTTGCCGAATGAATTAATTAACACGCAAGGAGGGATATTCTCAGATACTTCTTCGTCGCCGACAGAATGATTATTTTTCCTTTATTCGTCGACATTGTAAATATATATATATATATATATATATATATGTATAGGAGGCAGCCATGAGCAGCCAGTCACACGCTCTGATGTGTAGTGACACACACACATACACACACACACACACACATATATATATACATATATACATACACACACGCGCGCGCGCGTTTTTGTGTGTGTGTATGTGTGTGTGTGTGCGTGTGTGTACATATATATATATATATATGTATATATTTATTTTCATTCGCTTACTCTCATTTACAAAAAAGACTAACGACCGACCGCACGGACGAACTACTCGCCGGGCGATCGATCCACGTGAGGGGGGATTGGGAGGAAGGGTCACTTAGAATTACGCTTCTATAATATATTACTACGACACCTTGGAATCGAATGGAATGATAGATATATCCCACATATTCTTCCTCACACGCATATCGTTCGGTGACGGTGAACTCTGCATTGTAGATTTCTAATCGCAATGATTCGCGATTCAAAATATATAAATAACAAGCATTCGTACATCGCAAGAAAGATCGTCTCCTACATCGCATATTAATCATAATTATCATCAATTTCTGTCGATCTCGTTTTGTAAAATACCTCGCGCGCGCGCGCGTGTGTGTGTGTGTGTGTGTGCAACGACAATTGTACGATGACTTTAAAAAAAAATAGACAATTTAATTAGACTGAAAGGAGAGTTAACATATGTTTATCATCCTCATTTATTTGCTCAAGATTGAATAATAATATACGTTTCTCATAATTAGATAATAATATATGTTGTAAACGTTATGACCATAGACATTGATTACAGTATAAGCACTTGCTCGTGTTTTTTTTTCTGAGATGTTGGCGAACATCAAACATTCAAAATAAACGAGTCACGAGGAAAAACTTCACGCGAGCCAGATGTCATAGTGGATAATATTTTGCATAAGAAAATAAAATAGATAATTGCTGGCTCGTCAGCCAGCTCAAAATTTTATCCGATAACGTTGTAGCGGATCCTTTTTTTTTTTATTTCGGAGTTAAATTGGATCGTATCAAGTCCGAAACATTCTCCGCGATAGCTGCGGTACAAATATGGCTAGCAGTGGGACATATAATCTGTTTATTTTCAACCATGACGACAACGACGACGACGACGACGATGACGACGATGACGATGACGATCGCGAAGAGAAATAAATATGCCGCCGTCACCGAACGCTGAACGATTCAAACGCACTGCATCGCATGTGGTACTTCCACGAATGCTCTTACACACGTAACTATACACAATTCGCCCTTACAACATATCATAATATCGTAAGATCGATAATAATATTATAATATCGCGCTAGTAACTCGCCCGCGAGCATTAACAGTACTTTTGTTCTTCGTCTCAGCTCCTCGCATGTCCAGGTAAATATATATATATATTTATATATATATTTACTTATTTATATAATTACTTTTTTGTTCATATATATATATATATATATATATATATATGTATATATCTGTATGTATATACGAGAGGATCAGGTTATCGCGTGCGTTCAATTTATGTCGTACGCATAAATTCCAATTAATTAATATTTATCTAACAATGAGAAAGAGAGAAAAAAGGGAGACAGAGTAAAAGGGTAGAGAGAGGAGAGGGAGGAAAGATATCGGTGGAAGGATCACGATCGATATCCTCTTTTTACTTGGCAACCTAATATATTACGAGTGATGAGAAAGGGACGGCGAGACTGAGAGCGTACGTCGTGAACACGAAGACACGTCCGCGTGATTTGATTATTTGAATCCACGATGAATGTACGTGTGTGTCTGTGTGCACATCGAGAAGTTTCGTGTCGGAATTCGAGATCGCCGCGACACACAAACCGCTCGTCTTACGACGATGACGGCATTAATGAGGACGTTAAAATGGCTAATTATTTCCACGATTTCGAATAGAATAGAGTAGAAATCACGATAATAAAGTAAAAATACTAATTGCTTTTCTTCGGTGTTAACGCGTGAGATTGGAATTGTAAATGTGTGTGCATGTGTACGAGCTTGTTTGTACGTTTATCTCGATAATTGACGAAGACGATTCTGGAATACGGAGACAATTCTGGAATACGAGGAAAATGGGACTAAAAATTCAATTGACGAGTAAAACGACGCCGCGTATCACGGCTCGATTGGCCCATTTGTGTGTCGATTTTTATTTTACTTATTTATTTAGCCTCGTTATCGCGTGTCCTTCGTACAGATCGCGAAGAGGCTAGGATCGATATTTCGACGATCTTGCGAGTCGTATTTTATTCCACGCTTTTGTGGAACCTGAGTCATTTTTCAAACTCTCTCTCTCTCTCTCTCTCTCTCTCTCTCTCTCTCTCTTTCTCTCTCAAGATCGTGGAAAATTGATCACCTTTTGATTGAGATTTTGATAAACAGTCGATTTAGTAGGTTAAGAAATCGCAAACAAATGTGACTAGTTTTGGAGAAAAGTATCCGAACGGGTTGGTGCCGTTAAATTTAAGATTCCGGTATAAAAAATTTCGCGAAGGAAGACTGGTACTTCCATCTCCACAATAAACACACCTTCGTAACATGTATCGGGAAATCAAGATAAACGCAACAGTTGCAGTGACTGAAATAATTCGGCTTCCCATATCTGTAAACTTCGATTTGACTCGCAACTACGCTCGTACCAAGTGATTATCTGCCATTGCGCGTGGAACACATGTCGAAAACACGAGAACCGATTAAACTGGATGCGCGTTTCGCGCATCCTGTTTGGTCCTGCGGCTGAGAGATTTCAAAAAAATCATGAACTATCGTATACCACTAGCGTGAATACGTTTCTCCAATATCAGTCTTGAACATCGATGACGATCAGGCACAGAGAGTGAGCGATATGGAAGGAAAAAAGTGCATCTGATTTCCTCTACGATGTGAAGTAGAAACGTCTTAGGAATTACCTACTTTGGTCACGTTACGCGTTCTTCTTCTTTCTCTTTTTTTCTTTTTTACAAACGCTTGACCACTCCGCTCGAGCTTAATGCCTATGTGATTCGGTAAAGAAAAATGTGTCGCAGTCTGATCCGTTTCCTTATTAACAGTTTACCGGATATGCTTCGCAATGACGTTAGACCTAACATTCTTCGCAAGACACGTCGAAAACAATTTCAATGCGTTCTCATTATTTACGAAACGACGCGATGTTTTTCCCTGTTCCTCCATTGTTTTCTTCCGCGTTTGTGTACAGCGCTGAATCCCGTCGAGATTGAAGTCCTCAGGTACGAGAGTCTCTTGCCTCGCGATTACTTAACGTCTCGGTGCGTCAAGAGTCAAAATCAAATGCCTTCTTTCATTCACATCGCGGAGAATTTGATTATTCATTACTTGTGTGTGTGTGTGTGTGTGTGTGTGTGTGTGTGTGTGTGTGTGCGCGCGCGCGCGCGCATCGCTACGTAAACCGGCGTAGTAGATTCTCTCGCTCGCAAACGAGACATCGTCGAGACTTTCCTAATCTCGTTTCGTTCTCCTCCCTTTCTTTCTTTCCTCGTTCTTTCCTTCCGCTTCTAACGACAAACGATTTTCCCCCGTCTGAGAAGACGAGAGCGTGCCAGCCAATTTGATTCTTAATTCCGAGGAAGGATCACATGAGGCTCGCTGTTTGATACAGTTATCTCCTACTCGTGCGTCTCAACAGCAGGACTCGCCGAATAAAAAGTTTCCGGGCGTAATTTTTATTTTTCGAAAGAAACTGAAATTACCTATTCCAATCGCATAGCGACTCCACGCGGACCTCGTCCTCCCGGTCGTGTCGTTCAGATCCACGTAGTTTCATCGGCGAGTCCTGATTCTACGGCACGATGAAGAGAGAAAGAGATAGGGTAGGTAGAAGTAGTCGTGTTAATTGGTCAAATAATCAGTCAAGTATTTGACACACAGAATCGCTCGCCGCGACCGAGCTTCTCCTCGCGCGAAGACCGCCGCACAAACTGAAATACGCCCGGAAGCGTGCCTCCGGGACTGAAGACAATAACGTAAGACTAGAGTTCAACAATACATGCGGCTTTTAATCACCGTACAGACGCAGTTGACGGAGTATAAAAATATAAACATCTAAAAAATGAAAAGCGGGACGTCGTACAGAAGTAATCGCGTTTTGCGCGTGTGCTTATGCGTGTGTCTGCGCGTGCCGCGCGCCTCGACGATCTTCGAAGAGCCACGCGCGCCCGTCTGAACTTTCGAACGAAACAATAATCGCTGGAGAGACAGTCGGTCCGAGAGGGGAACCCCCTTAGGCTACGTTCCGCCTCTTTCCAAAATTGCGTTCTCTTTCGTAATTTGCCTCGTTCGGAGATACGCTGAGAGAGCGTCTCGCAAGGAAACTTGCCGATCGCCTCGAATGAGGTTCTCGCGAATTTTCTGAAAAGTTCCCACTTAATTCCGGCTATAATTGCAAAAGCGCAACTGATTCAAGGTTAACAATTCTCCGTCACTTCCCACACAAAAGCCATTTTATAACATGCAAATGCGAATAGGGGAGGATGATTCACTGAGTGTGAGTGTAATTGGCGCTAGTTGACGCACGTAGTCAACTCTTGCAGAGGGAGCAGAAGGCCGCCTTATCGAGTTACCCCGTGTCATCTGATGAAGCAACGGCGGCAAATCGAGGTTTTAATTCACCGTTTAAGCGTCGCAAATCGTTCGCCCGAATTGAATTGCGTTTTAATAGCGCCGACGCAAACAACAACGAAAGGATTATCCGCGAAGCAATTTTCCCAGCGTTCTCCGAACTGTCGATAGTAGAATCAACGAGACTTCCCTGCCGCGAATCGTCCTCCTCCGACGGTGCAGCAATGAAGCGCGATTATTCCGACGAATCTCCCCCATTTTCTCTTTTCGCCTTATGGTAACTGCTAATGCTATGAGAGACGAGAATAGTCCCCGAGTGTGAGATATATATCCGGGAGTACTCGAGAGAGAGAGAGAGAGAGAGAGAGAGAGAGAGACAGCCCCCTTCTAGGCGGCAACGAACGAGCATCTCGGCGGATTATCTCCGCGCGCGCGCACTCTCGGAGAACGCAACGATATTTCTAGGAAATGCTGAGAATATTGCCTGAGAAAACGGGGATCCATTCCCAGAAGATTCTAAAAATAGCGCGATAACATTCTCTTACCTCGCACACCCTTAGCGGTTACGCGGTCCCTGAAACTTCATCGTACATCGATACGACAGAGCCACGCTTACGTATCTAATCGTGTGTGCCTCCTCCTTCTTTTCCCTTGCCTACTTAAAACTACATCCACTCGCTCGTATGTATACACTACTGATTTTCTCCCCGTTTATATATATATATATATATGGGGATGTGTGTATCCTTGCGTCTCTGTCATATACACCCGCGCTTGCGTATATTTATATATGTATAATAACGAACAACATTAATGATTAACTCTCTCATTAGGCTACTCTTCGAATGGACAATAAATAAAATAGTCTATGTATACACCGTGCGTCCACGTTCTCCGCACAGGCCGTGAGTGTCCCTCGCGAGTAACGCAATCCCAATCCCGCCACTTCGAACGTCACGACGCAAAAAAAACACTCGAAGTCGGCGACGGGGAAATATTATGGTCCTATGAGGATCCCTCCGGAAGAAGAATTCGATCGACGGAAATCACATGCACATGAATGGATCTAAATCCTCTCTCCATAATCGGCCTGCTCGAGCAAACACGTTCCATCGAATCGACGACTGCCGTTTAATTACACAAAGGGAAAGATTTTATTTATATATTACACACGATCGGCGCGGAGATGTTTGTCATGCATTCTCCTCCCGCGATGTGCGCATCGCCCGAATGTCCTCGAATATCCGTGTTCGTCGCCGGTCGCCGAATAACAACCGACATAAGCTAATTGATAGAAGGCTAAAATTCTGCTTCGAATTTTTCCTTATATTTCTCCAAAAACTAATTTTTCTAATTTCATCTGTTCTTTTTTTCTTTCTTTCTTTTTGCGAAGTAACGAGCGACAACGAGAAACTCCCGGGTATTCCCAGGTCTAGATTAGCGCTCTTTCCTCTCTCTCTCTCTCTCTCTCTCTCTATCTTCCGCGATCAAACCGTCCGCTCGAGACTTAACTATTGCAGCAGAATAAGTTCTCGGGCCACCAGCCGCGAAGGCCGAGCTTCTTCTCGGAGGAATCCTCGACCACAAGAACGTATCACTTGATCTCCTCCCTGCTGGGCGACCTCGGCGGGTGCGGCGACAAGGGCGTCTCGTTCAGATGCCTCTTCGGCCGGAAGCTGGCCGTCAACGAGGATATCCAGCCGCTCTGCGAGCCGTGATCGTGCAGGGAGTCGCTATTGCTGTTGCTGCGCGTGCTGTCGATGCTCATCCCGGACTTGAACCGCGAGAACAGACCGGGCGACTTCTTCGCCGAGCCGGGCGAGCAGAAGGCGGGCTTCTTGCGCGACTTGCAGACGTCCTTGCAGAGCATCGAATCGAGGCTGCCGGTGTGAGGACGTTCCTCCGCCTTCATGATCGCCTCCGCCTGCTTCGCCATCTTGGAGATGTCCTCCATGCTGGCGGAACTCCGGCGGATCTCCACCTTGCCGAGGTCCTCTTCGATGTCGCAGCAGCTGTCGTCGGGATTGACCACGATCTCAGGCTTGGGGCGCACGTCGATCTCTTGGAACTCGATATCCAGACACCGTCGTGACTTCACCTCCTTCATGCTCTGCGACTTGCCCTCGGGATTCGACAGGTTTCTGCGGTGCTTAGAGAACGTGCCGTCGGAACCAGCCGCCGGCAGAGCCTCCAAGGAAGTGGAGGACCTCTTCTCCTTGGCGAACACCGTTCGCCAGCTCCTGTTCTTGCAATCGGTGGACTTGCGCACCTTCGGCAACGTCATCGCCCTCTTGTCCACCGACGACAGCTCCACCACGGTCGCGATCGCCGCCTTGTTGCCGTCCTTCGTGGACTTGGCGAGGTTGCAGCGTTTGCAGATGAACAGCGAATTGTGGTGCCTCGACGAGGTGGTCGTAGCCGAACCGCTACTTACCGAGTTGCTCTTGTTGAGCGTCTTCGACGCGTGCTTCAGCTTCGGGCTCGGCGAGTCCTTGGAGTCGAAGCTGATGCTCAGACGGTCCGTGAAGTTCCTCAGCCGCGAGAACAAGGACTTGTGGTTGTTCGGCCCGGCCTTGTCCTCGCAGCAGCATCGCATGCCGATCGACTCGCGGCTGCTGTGCGCGTCCCTGCGGCTGGATCGGTTCTCCTGGTCGTTCTCGACGACGCTGCTGGTCTTCCTCAGGTTGTTCCGCGGCTGCGAGCGCGACTCCACCGCGACCACGACGTTGCCGTTTCCCTCAGGCACTCTGCCCTCGATCTTGACGTCTAAAAAAGCCGTCTCCTTCTCCGCCTCCTTCTCCTCGAGGATCCGCGTGCCCTCGGCCGACCTCGCGCTAACCGGCGAGCTCAGGTCGCTGCCGAGGTTCTCGCCCTTGCTGCGCCTCCTCTCGCGCTCATGGTCACGGACAGCCTTCGCCAGGTCGTGATTGTGATAATCCAATGAAGACTTCTCCCGGCTGCCCTTCCGGCTGCCCGGGTAACTCTTCCGGCCGCTGGTCGGCCCGGCCAGCGTGCCCTCCGTGGAGATCTTGAACTTGAGCGTCTTCTCGCTGATCTCTACCTCCGTCGCCGTCTCCGGGTCGGAGCTCTCGATGTTGTCGCCCTCCTCCATCGTCAGGTTCTCCGTGATGTCCTCGTCGGTGGAGCGCGAGCGAATCGTCCCGGCGGACCTCTTCGAGCGCATGCTGTGCGACGACATAGACTTGATGACGGCGGTCGAGCCGACGGTGCCGCTTTGCATGGTAGCCGGAGCCGACTCGCCGACGTCCACGACGCTCTTCCGATGGTGACGCTCGTCCTTGGCCGCCTCGTTCAGCCTGCGGTAGTACTCCAGGGCTTCCCTGACCGGTTGAACTATGAGATCCTGGAAGATAGGCCGAATTTCACTCGAATTCGTAAGCGCGACACTCGCACGGCGTGCCGGAACGGTCGTGAGAAACGAAGGTATACCTGCAGCTCGGGTAGCAGTTCGCCGAGAGCTTCGAAGAGAGGGAGGAGAACTAGGCCGATGAAGCTAACCTGGGACGACGGTTTGGTCACTTTGTCGCGATCCATGAACGGCGTGACCGGAAGACCCTCGAGTTTCTCAGCGTCACTCTGCTTGAAGAACTCCTGCAGCAGCCTGTCCAGCCACGGTTCCGCCACTTCCATCGGACGAGCCTCGTTACTTATGTCAGCTACCTTAATCAGGATCATGGACAGCTACGGAGATAATTAAATCACCTCACTATCATCGTCGAACCGTCGCCGTTGAATGTCGCAGCGTGAACAGCACCAAAGCCTGCCGCAGAGACGCAGGGGAAAAGCACCAAACCAATATACGCTTTCGTTTTTCGGCCCTAAAGTCTTATTGAAGGTATGAGATTTCACTTTACGTGCATAGATGCAAACTAGCGACACTTCTCTACGAAAATGTACGATAGTCTTATGAGAATTATTATATGTTTCGTAAATATCTATTTTTTAAGATGCTTGAGGATTAACGCCTCTAGAAACTTCCAGGCCCCAAAACCGATATACCTGTGATACCTGTAGGAAATTATTAAAAATAAAAGTAAAATAAAAGCATTGGAATTACGTTGTTTTGTATATTTATTATGTATCCTTATATCTGATCTTTAATTTCTTATATATTTCTATAAACTTTAAACATTTTACAATTTTAAACATTTCTACATGTATATCGCTTCTTTATTATGTGAAAAAGGATTCCCTAACTTTTTCCGATCTTAAACAAGCAACAAAAACAGAAGAAAATCAGTTGCAGGTTCAACTATATTCTATGAAATATTTCACAGCAAAGTTCAGATATATTGATCGAAACACCAGTTTTCCCGTGTGGTCCAGTGACAGAAGATAGAGATTGGCACAATATTAAAAGAAAACTAAAAAGTTCAAAGCCCACACTATAAAATAGCATTGTCAAATAAATTATTTATTTGTTGTTTTAATTTTCATAAAAAAATAGCTCAACTTTAGTGTGAAAACTTGAGTACAACGGAAAGCGGTGCTAGTAACACACATTAACGCTTTCAAGCAAAAACAGCCACTTCAGCTCCAACTATTATACACAGTAGACGAAGTTCATGTTCCGTTCGACATAGTTTAGTATATTAGAGCCGAAAAACATTAGTATATCAGTTTTCCATGCCTATGTTAGTTTTCGTGTTTTCCCCTTGACATAGCGAACAGAACGAAAGCGCAGAAGCGTGCGGAACTCGAGGAACTTGAGAACTACTTCTAAAAGGCACTACTACGCTATACACCGTCGGTTCGAACGTCTGTAAAAATGATCTGTGAATTACCAGATTTATGTGCGCCTTGCTGGTGTAATCGAATTCCGGAATGGTGTCAGTGAACTGGGCGAGGATCTCGTTGTGCCGGGCCATATCGGTGGCCAGGATGCACCGGATGATCCCTTCGCGCACTATTCTGTACGTGGGATTGTCTAAAGACGCGAGGATGTTGCACTCGGGCGCCTCCAGTACCCGGAACGCCACGGAGCAGTGGTGATTCTCCAAAGGCGAGATGTCGTTGTAGCGCAGCGCCAGCTCGGTCCGCGCGTTTATCTGATAGATATTGTTGTAGCCCGGATGGTCGAGGTCGTGGCAAATACAGGAGACGATCAGTATGAGGACCTCGAGGTCGCCGATTTTCGACGGGAGGTCCACCGCCCAAGCTATCGCGTACATCTGGGTACGATCGATTTGGTACTAAATGAGCGGTTCACGCGACTCGGTCTAGAGTTAACGAAGGTACACACTATCGTGCACGTTCCAGACGAAATCGGAAAGTAATTTGTTGTAATTTGTAAAACCAGTGTCAGATTACTACGGATTAGGATTGAGATTGGATTTAAATCAGAGCAAAGCTCGCTAAACTTGAATTTAATGAATTTTGCTTCGATTCGCTAAATTTCAATCTCAATTCTAATCAGAATTCTGATGTGAGTTTCAGAGCCGATTTAGCGTAACATATAGAATGATACAATGCGTACACTGAGAGAAAAGATATCTAAAAAATGGAAAATATATATTTAACGGTACTAATAATATATTTGTCTACATATATATATATATATATANGCGTAAAGACAATTGTTTATTTTATATTTGAGTTAAAAAATTGAGTTAAAAAATATTTTATATTTGAGTGAAAAAATTTATATTTAAATAAATATGCGTTATTTATGGTATATTTACCGAATAAATATCTCTTATTTTTCAGATAGTTTTTATCTCAGTGTACTTAATCTATAATAGTTGCTTTTCTTATTCACGTTCATTATAATTTATACTAATCGCGATATTGTTGGTAATTATTATAGATATAATTAGAATCGATATTATTAATATATTTATTGTAGTTATATTACAATTATATTGTCACTAATAAGATTATAATACTAATAGTTAGGACATAATATTATGCTCGTTATAATTATAATCGCAATATTACTAATATTTATTTCACTTATAAACGTAATTAGTATTGTTAGTCGTTACAGTTATAGTCAGACTGGCTTCGGCACTGATTCAATGTCATGTTTCTCGATAAGAATTATCTTTCTTTCAAGGAACTACTGGCATTAAAAAGAGCAATAAAAGGGGAACTGGCATTAAAGACGACGTAGGTACTCACCATTTGCGCGACGCAGAAGCAGTGCCTGAAATTGTGAAACGGCACCTCGTTGTAGTTATTGTAGACCTCATAGAGGAAGTTCCTCAGGATCGGCAAGGGAATGTTGAACTTTTCAGGTAGGTCTAGCTCGACGAACATCGTTTGCAGCATCAACAGCAGCTCCTCGTCCTCCCATTGTCGCGCATCAAAGGCCGGCGAGCGTAGCCATTCGCGAACGCTCGACGAGACCGTCACGTCACTAAGAATGGTACAAACTGTCATTTATAACTCCTCTCACATATAATTTTTAACAAAGTCTCTCGTTATACCGCCTAATTGAATCGTAAAGATACCTTTCGCCGTATCTATCCTCAAGAGAACGAACGGACAAACGAAATACCGAACCAATTGTCTCGTCCAAGGAAGTTAAAAATGAAACACACAAGGAATCAACTCTTTCGACCCCACTTATGAAGCACGAAAAAACCGTTGGGTTGTTCTGTAAACCCGATGTACCCGAACTTACCTAAACTTTTCTAGAAACGTTACTTCTCAAGCATCTTAGAAAATAATTATTTGTAAAAAAATATGTAATCGTTTTTTTTTAAACTATCATATATTTTGGCAAAGAAGTGTTTCCGGTTTGCATCCACGCGAAAGAATTTAATTTTAAACCTCCAACAAGATTTTCAAGCCTAAAAACAAAACGGTATTTCGGTTTCGGTGCTTCTCCTGTACATGTTGTTACTTGTGGAAGAATAAGTTAGATACAATACTAACACAAAATACATTTTTCAACTCACTATAAGAGCTGTGTAACCCAACGGGAGATCGAAAGGGTTAAATAAGGATAAAGTACCAACTGAGAATCACACGATGAGCATAGAACGAGACGTTTCACAGAAGTATCTTCCCTCACCGCGATCGACGGGCGAGAAAAAGAGACAAAAAGAAAAAGAGAGAAAGAGAGAAATCGCGAAAAGCGGTCGCGCGGGAAAGACACCTTTACGGCGCTCACGGACGTTTATTTACTGACGACCGCTAATTGGCAATCCGCATTTAGTCGGCGCGTCGATTCGCGATGCTTGCGCGTGTGCGATAATGCGCGCTTTGTGATGCTCACTATTATACGCTAACCATAGTGAGCCGTATTACTCAGATAACGGTAGCTTAATAGCATTTCGTGGTAACATGACAGAGGCTAACCACCGGCGGAGAAGCCCGTTACAGCGAACGGAAGTGAACGGAACTCTCGCGAGTCAATGGAGAGATGTTATGTGACATAAGGTCTTCGCTGTTTTCTTCGAATCGCTGACCCTTGAACCCATGCACAGGCCAACCCAGTATTGTCACACCCGGTCTGCCGACCGACTCCATCGAGGGGCCTCGAAAGACGTGTGCTGTCGAAGTTTATCAAGCGAACTGCCCCTCACCTGAAGCTGACACTGCGGATTATTCATGTTTTTTTTAAGGACGATTCCCGTCAGTTAATCCCCTCAATTCAGACTCAAAAACCTCCAACCGTATTCCTGAGATACCGCACCAATCATTTCGCTCAAAAGAATATTAACTGTCGCGATGGCCACCCGTAACCGCAGCGCTACAACATTGCCGTGCCTCGCTAATTTTAGCGTGGGACGTAGCCAACTGCGTATGACAAATTAAATATACAACCGATAGAGAGCCAATGAAACCAACTAACGAACACACACGTATCACGCGAATTGCATTTATTTATCCTATATACGGTGACTCGAACGTGAGTTGAGCATTAAAATAATCAACGGAAATTAGCGTGGCAGATCAATGTCGTTAAGGTAGTTCGTCCGTTGAGCCACCCATTTTAGACACCCTTTTAAATTTCAGCCGCATATTAATGGAAACACTATCTACGCGTCTATAAAATGATAAAAACCGACTGACCACGCAGAAATCGAGATATTCCCAACGAAAGATAGACATTGAAGCGAAACGCACAGAGTCGAAAAGTGAGCACGACGATCTTAAATACCAATCTGACCAATCTGAATAAGTGCCGCGTTAAAAATGATACGCACAGGGAATCAAAACGCGACTGAAGTCCTTCCCCTCGTCGTGTCGCTGCGAACGAGGGGAGAACCGCTAAGTAATTATTCGCGTAATTAATTCGCGCGACTGACCCGAATATCTGGCGAGTGGCGGTAGGTATTCGCGTAAAAGAGTTGAATCGGGACAAGTTGCGGAAGAAGGGAAACGATTATGGCACGCGGAGGTTTCGAGGCTCGCCTTGATGCGGCGGCCTCGCCCGGAAGCGCTCTCTGACTGCTGCCATAATCGTTCGCGAGGAATCGTTTGGTGAATTACGGTAAACGGGAGCTCCGGCTTAATGTACCGTGCCGAATTGTCCCGCAAGTATAACGCTCCGAAGGGACAGGAACGTCTCGCCGCGAATGCCGCTGCCTAATGGCGCGATTTGCATGTCGATGTGGCGTCTCTGCGTGCGTGACTGCCACCGGAGGTGGAAACAATCGGCGGGGGAAAACGTTCCCAACACCGTTCGTCCTGTGCTCGAGTATTCATCTTCTTCTTCTCTTCTCCTCGCCTTTTTTCACGCACGCGTCCATCATGTCCCCCGACGACAAGATGAATTAAGGATAACCCGCGCACACGCGCGCACCGCTGTTACGTTTCGTGATTTTTCCTCATAACGCGGGACGCGGTCGAGGGGGAGGGTTGATTAATGGAAAACGAGAGTTATGGGCCTCTATGAAGACCATGTGCGGGATTTTTGTTTATTTTACTTACTTTACTTTCCTTATCCGTGCGCGAGAAGGAGATATTGCAATAAAAATTACTGCAAAAGTTTGCAATGCTGGATTATACCGGAATTATTGTCGAAATTATCGCAACCTGTGTTGTAGTCTTTAATAATGTGTGTATATATAACGTACGTCACTAAAGATTACAACACACATCATAATTTCAGTCATAATTCTCGTCCAGCATTACAAAGTTTTGTGTAATATTTACTACGATATTTTCTCCGTGCAGAAGAACTAATCGTGTGCCGTCGTGCGTAGTTTGCACAACTACGTGCTCTTTCCGGTTTCTAGACTGCAAAACACACAACAAGATGTTGGCGAAGCCGAAGTGGAATAATATCGGCGTGAACAACACGCTCCGGAGGCCGCCAGTACTCGGCCGAAGTTACGGCCGTGCTCTTACTCGGACGCATCTGCATAAGAATGCGGTACTTCGAGGCGAAATAGGATTAGGCCCTTGAGCCGTCGTAAGCAACTTTCTAGCTCGAGAGATCTCCGGAAGGTGTCCGGGAGTTTCACCGAAAACGCTCTTCGCTCGCTCTTCAATCGCCTCTTTCAGCTCGGGTCTTACTTTTCGACGAAGATCACAATTGTATAGTACACTGAGTGTAATTAGCGGGAAAGTTTAATGCGCTTACATCGTCGACAACAACGACGACGTCTCCGTAAGACTCACGTTGTTCGTGAACGAGTGGCGAGAGTCTAAGCAGATTTGAAAGACGAACGGAGCTTATTAACATAGAGACTAAGTCTCGCGCAGTGTCCCACATCGGGCAAGAATTCACGATGGAAACGAAGAACAAAAAAGCACGTGAAAAACTGGAAAGCAAAGTATAGAAGTACCGGCGTAGGAATTTTCCCAAATTTTCCCATATACGAGATGTTTCAAAGGACAAACTTCAAGAAGTGATAGATTTCACCGAGAGAATTAATTTTTATTAAGGAAGCCGTATCCACCAACATGTCCTTAATCCATTTCAGGCCGGGCAAAAATATTGAAATCCATGAGATCCGAGTATTTTAGGGTAAGTGGGAGCCAAGGAATGAAAAAGAAACTAAAATCAGAATGTCCGACCCTGTTTGAAGTGGATTAATGTCATAGCGGTTTCTCGTGAAAATTTTACTTTTGTATAGTTTAGGAGATGTTAAAAGTAGGAATTAAAAATAGCACGCTAATCTCTCTCAACGGACACGTATAAAAAATGTCAACTTTGATCGCAAACATCTCAGTTCTCGAGTGGTCAGTCTTTTTCTCCAATTGCGCGAGCAGTTTGATAATATTTCAACGTGTACGCGGTGCAAGCTTCACTCATTTTGCTTCACGATCTCTTTAATAACATGAATGCAGTGTGTATATGTGTATACTTGTAAAATATGAATACTTAAAGTGTATATTTTATTTCATCGTAGTATAAAATGGGAACCAGAAACAATCTTCGAAAAAAAAAAAAAACATCGGGGGTGACTAAGTAGGATCTATTTATATTCGCCGTTTAGGGAGAAATATATATTTGAAACGTTACAAACATCTAACCGGAATCTGCGTAGATTTCCCGCCTGGAATCCATAATTATCTTGGGAGATCGGGCTGGAGATCCCAATCGGGTCCTGAGAAATTTTCTACACGGATGAAAAAAAGAAAAACACGAAAAATTACACCACGATGTATCGAAATCAACGGACGATGGTCGTGAGACGCGGTTATATTTCACGTCTCGCGAACTGCCCGGCAATTTCCGCATGAAAATTCACAACATGGGCAGGAACGACAGGGGGAGGACGTAATGACGTTTAAGGGCTAACTGCATTATCCGCACGATTCGCGCTCGTTGCCGTTATTACGTTCATTTTGATATTGATTCCCTTAGACACCCCGCAATCGACTGATAAACAGATTACGCGCTACGTATGCAAATTAATCTCGCAATCGTGTAACCGCTTCGGCGCGATGTTTAAAGCCCCGAGCCAAATGAACCGCAAGTTTATCGCTTCACTTGCGTCACGCTACCGCCCTATGAATATAAAGGAGAAAATTACGTTGCAAACACGACAAAAGGCGCGCGCGCGCGCGCACACACACACAGACGCACATGTATGCACGCACATAGACGCGATGCATATGCAGAAGGCACTACGGCCATTCACGCCGCGTAATTGTTCCGCTGAATATTTTCTTCCGAATCACTTGTACCATGTGCATCAAACCGCGCGCACACGGTCTCTCACGCTGATTTGCGAGTTGCACGGTGGAAAAAAGGAACCTGCGCGGAATTCGCACCCCGAAACTTCCTTTCCGTCCTCGCGAACTCCGCGATGTCGGCCGGTCCGGCCGAGAAACGTGCGAAATTCACGGGTTCGAAATTCGCGAGCGGAATTCTCCTCCGTGCCGTCGGGGTCGGGAACGGAGGTAAACAGCACGAGGTGGCGATTCGAGAGCGAAGTTTGCCTCACGAAGAACGGTGTCGCTTTCGAAAGATACGGCCTCCGCGGGCTCGGAGAAGCACGAAGGCGCGCCTGGAAGCGTTCGAAGGATCTCGTAACTTCGTGCCGCGCGCGATACCACGGTGACGTGCTTCATCGAGATCGTTCTCGAGGGTGGAAGGTTATAGTTCCTCGGGCTCCCTCTTTATAGCGGCCGGCTTGTCCTCCGTATTAATGCACGTGGAATCACGCGGCGGGACGCGTGCTTTGAGAACGCACACAGGCGCGCCGTGTCACCTGGAAGGTTGCTTAACGACGCGTTACTTACTCCTCGGCACGGCTATAAAGGAACCCGGATTTTACGTAACTGAATAACTAATTTTAATGGGGCGCCGCCAGGCTCGTGGGAGAGAGTTATCTCCCTTCTTTTTCTATGTATGTATGTATGTATCAGGAAGATACAGAGGCGCGAGCGGAGCTCCTTTATTGTGAGTGAATTATTCAGTCGCAGGCTTCCGCGAAACTTGTGCGCTTTGAAAGTTTAACGCGGTTCAGTCAACGGGGCATCCGATTATTAATTCAAATGTTATACCGAATGTCATCCGTATGGAGATTTAAAAATGCAGTAACGTCGGTGTTCCACGAGCACAGTAAATAATATCTGAATAATGTATGAATATGAAAAATGTAAAATAAACAATTATATATATATATATATATATATCCGTTTTTTCAGTCATAAATTTGTTTCAATGTTACCGACCCGCGTGTAACGAACAATGATATGAAACAACAACAATCGGCGCGGAGTGTTTGCGCGCGAGATCGCGCTACTTCGCCGCGCTGAAACGCCACGGTCGCTGTTTCGCAGCACTTTGCATGTGTATGTTTTTTTTAATACCGCTCCGCGCGAAATATGAAAATATCAGAGACCGCATTTGCATGCGCGCGCGATGTTGACGGACCGAAAATTTCACTCGCGCCCGAATCAAAGGCCGTTTCCCCGCTTTTCGCAAGGCGTCGTCACATGTCGATTCGCGGTTTCGCCGCGATCGGAGGGGAATCAAGGCTCCACGCCGGCAGTTATTCGCCACGCGAACACGGGTCGCGTTTAATTGCGTTTGCAAACGCACCCTCGGGCGAGCCGACGAGACACCTTGATGGACGGACGAGCGATGTAAAGGACAGCCCGCGCATGTACGACGTTGCTTCTGCCTACGTGTGGAAGAAGGAAGCCTGACGTCATCGCGATAAAGGTCGAAGTGGCATCTTTGATCTTTGCTTTATTGGCAGGCCAATTCCCTCTCCTCCCACACGATTGGCCAAAAACGGGATTTTCGTTGCGGGCCCCTCCGGGGTCTTTTCATGCGTACGTTACGCCGGAAGAAATAAAAGAGAGGAAATTATTCGCGGTTTTAAAAAAGCGCCGAACACATATATCGCGCGGAATATGCGAATAGGGCGGGTCCGTTAATTGGAACGTTACGCTCGGTTCCCCCGCCGTTCCGTCGAACTATGCGGATCGATTTTGCGCAACTATGCGGTCGAACGATTGTTGTTACAATGTTATGATGCGGCTATTGCTAAGCCGATCTCTCGTGTAACGCGTCTAAAATAATATCCGGCGCGAGCCGGAGTCCAGTAGCGATAATAATTTATCACCGGTGAGAGAACAGCCGGCCAATTGCACCGTATGCATCTCTAAACCCGATTCTCGTCGGTTAAACCCGTTCGAATGGAAATTCGATCGAGATTGATCGGGAATTGAAGAAAAACTCTTAAGATCGTATCATCTCTATAGGTTAATCATATTATTTACTTACTGTATTTACTATATCGTAAAAAAGGGAATAATTGTATTCCCATTTATTTAATAAAATAATAGTGATAATAATCCCATTTATTTAATAAAGTAATAATGATAATAATCGCACCGTGCATACACGGCCGAATTTTCGGCCGAGTTAAGATTCCATTGGGATTGCCCAAGAATTGGAAAGACTTTCGGAACGCGTGAGAAAGTCGGCCTACCTCCGCGCGAAAATTAGAAGTCAGAAAACGCGCGTTGCATCAGACAGAGCGTGATATATCGGCGTACGCCGCGACGATCGTCTCGCACGCCACCATTGTGTCGCAATCGTATGAAATTGGTAGTTAATTGTCTAGACGCTTGTATGTTTAGCTCCTTTCAGCGGAGTGACGTGCGTTTAATTAAACGCCGAGGATTGTCTTCGCCCGCAGGTATTTACGCCCGGGAGCTTGTTGGTTCGCGCGCGCGCAACGAGGAGTCGGCACGCAGCCGGCGAATTTTTGCACGGTCGCGGCTTGCGAAACGCCGTTTCGCACGTGCGTCACGCGCCTCCGATTGGGTTAGGGGTTACCGGATGCACACGCGGGATGATGCGTTTCCACCGCACGGCGGTGGAAACGTCGCGTGAAAATCGATAATCGTTGCAGCGGCGCAGCGCGTTCCGCTAATAAACGGGCGGAATTATTCGAACCGACCGTTGTCGTCGGATTAAAATCACACGACCCGAATCATCTCGCGCGCTCGTCCCAAATTCAACGTGTTATTTCTGCCGGGTCGGATGACGACATAGTCTTACGACGGAGCGGCGTCGTGTCTTCGTCGCGATCGCGCGCGTAAAAATACGGATCAAGGGAAAACGTCAAAGTCGACGAACGGACGATAAGCGTCGATAATGCAGCGGCGATCCTCAAAATGCCGAGGTTCCAATTTGCGACGGTATTCAATATGTTGTTTAACATTTCATTTATGTTGCGTCAGTTACTTTTGCCAAATAATCTATAGTTAGTGTGAATAACAAACGAGACGGCTCCGCTTAAAGGTTAAAATTGTAATCTCTTAGGCGTCTTCAGACGTTTCATTTACAGAAACTTATTTAAAAATAAGGGAATGAGTGGCGAAGAATAAAAATAATAATAAAAGTGTTCGTTGTTACTTTTCTGGTTACTTTTGTAACTGTCTCGTGGAAAAAAATATACAAAATATAAAAAAGAAGCAAACGTATACTTTTAACGGAACTGATGTGATAGTTTAATGTTAATTTCGAAACTACTGCTAGCTTTAATCACATTATTTAATCGACGCTCATACGCTCTGCGTGACTATACTTGAAAGTGAAGTGCAATAATAATTAAAATCTACTTGATCGTTACTTTGATGCATTTTAAGTGTCTATTTAATCTATTCTATCCGCGTGAACGGATACCTTGCAAGCATTTACTCAACCAAATATATTATGTCGAGAAATATTTTTATAAATACCGACCGATTTAATTTCTAATAATTATTCTGTGTTTAAAACATACCTCTCTCAGTTGATAAATTATATATACACAAAAGAGGGAAAATTTTATTTACACGTGAAATATAAATAAATTGAAATATAGGCCAAATTGATCCCCACGCGAGCATATGGGTCGTAAAAAGTCACGGGCTCATCTACGGGTCTAAGTTTGTCCGTCAAACAGAACTTCGGCACAAACGTCTCGTCGTGTTGACATTCTGTGCGCTGGAGCGCGCGTGATCGTCGAAAATTCCCGCGCTCTCTCACGATCCGGAACGAACACGTGTCACGTATTGCCAATAAATTAATGAAAATGTAAGCTGATGCATCGTTATCTCGAATAATATGTGAAAAGCGCGCGAGCACAGCGCGATACCGATTTTCCCTCTCGCTCTCTTTCCGTCTTCGTTTCCCTCGAAGCTAAAAATCGCCCTCCGAGATAACTCCCATCGGAAAGGTTCCTCGACCGTTAACAACGGAATTAAACGGCAGCGCGAATATCTGACGCGCTTATCGCTTCGTCGCGCTCCGACGTAGCCTCGGCGAATTTCAGGCGCGATTCCGGCGCGCGCGCGCGTCGATTCGCGCTCTCCGAAGTTGGACCTCGACCCCATTTTGGTAGTCATAATATTTGCGGTAGTCAAAATTTGCAACGGGAAGCAACCGAAACCGAAACGAATGGTGACAGTTGCGATTAAACGGCAAGACGTGCGGAGAGAATTTCGGGAAAATGACGGACGCGACTTTGCCCGCATACTCGATTTTCCGCCGCAACCGCTGCGATCTGGACTATCGACGGTCACGAGCGGACTATCAATACCGTAACGATTATAATTAAATTCTCCACCGTCGGGGGACGAACGAAGGGGAAGGGGTAGGAGGGAGGACCAATTTCACACAGCTGTCGATTCGCTTTGCCGTTTCGCCAAACCGGTGTCGGTTTTACTCTCGTCTCGCTCGGAAGCGCGAGGAGGAATTACGCTGCATGCGTTTTGATATTCGATACGGCGCGGCGGGATTGCATATTTCGCCGGACGCGGAATAAATCGACGCGAGAACCAGGCGAAGAAGAGAGGACGAGGTGGAGGAGGAGGATGCAAAAGGCGTGGTTGCGCGAGCCGCGGCGGCGGCTAGGTAACAACCGCATTCCGAGGCATCGTACGGGCGACGTACACGCGTACGTTCCCTATTTTAAGACAGCCCAAGCTGCCCCTGCACCTCGTCACTTTTCCACGGTCGCATTTCCCAGCTGAGGATTCGCGGGAATTATACCGGCGAACGCGAGAGCTTCCTGCCTTTACGTAACAACCGCCGCCTGTCTTTCGCGTTTTCTTTGTCTTTTCACGTACGAACCGGAGAGAGAGAGAGAGAGAGAGAGAGAGAGAGAGAGAACGGCGTTATTCTTACCGGGCTCGCGCTTTCCCCGTCTCTGCACGAAGCGGCGAAGCTGTGCCGCAACGAGCGGCAGATGGACGTCGTGATAAACGAGACACCTTGCGGATTATCATTTTTTCTCTCCCTCTCTTTCTTTTAATATACAGCGCGGACGCGAATCGTGCCGCGAGTTCGTGACGTTTAATAAGGGGGAAAGAAATCTCGCCGCCGGCGGAAAATTAATCGGACGCGATGCTAAATGAGAAACAGAATGGAAGATATTTCGTATTTGTAACACTCATATTTGTAATCATCGTGATGAGATCCCAAGGGGCAACCGTGGGATTCCATATGAATTTCCCCATACAGATTCCTATGCTTTTTTTTTTTTTTTTTTTTTNTAACCTCTAGTGTTTGAGATCAATTATAACTAAATTAACAACACGTGCAAACACTCACGCGGTTCCTGGATATTCGCCGGAACGGCCGAGATTATCGCGCAAATAAGATCGCGTCGTAATTTGGGAATGTAAAATATACGACAGTTATCCGATTGCAAATCCATACGCCATAAACGATTCGATTGCTTTCGGCGGGATTCCGATGAAATGCAATATTTCGCGTTACCGCCGAGATTCATTAACACTTTATAATTCGTATGAATTTTATTACGGGTGTTTATCAGGTAACGATTAAAATGGTAAAACGATGAAACGAACGCACGCACATCCTCCCCGGTGTCACTTCTGTTTCATTAACCCGTGTTCAATATTAATGCGCGGAAATATAATAATATCGCGAAATATCGCGGTATTATGGTAATACGTTATTTCGTTTTACGGCTAACCCGGCGCGAGGAAACGCGATAACGATTCGTGCGTCGCGTATGTTTTTCTTTTTCTTTTTTTTAATGCCAATATATACACCCGAGTCCGACTCTCATTTCGCGCGCGAGCTTATTTTAAATGCGTGTATCAGCTAAACAAAATTTAGAAGCGGACAGCTATATTTAGCGGACGCTACGCTAATACGAGCCAATGTCAACATATAACGTAAAGTTTCAGCCCGAGCCGGAGCAATTTTAATAACCGATAAAGCGACCGTAATAATAGAACCGTCGGGCCGGCATCGATGTCTGGTCAGTGGCGGACTTTACTACTGTGCGCACCCGAATTCACCCATCGTATTTATCGTCCTCCGATCGAGATGTGAAATAACCGTCGGATTCAAAGTGACGATTACTTACGTAAAATTACGGTAAGATGGAAATTTATCGGTAATTTGGGTAAAATTCGTTGTTCTTGACAGTTTCATGCACAAATAGGCTGTATTCATATTTTCCGTACTAATGTATAAGATAAAGTAACATTCTTCTGGTATTCTCACTAAATTTATATCTGTGATAATTTTTAAAATGTCTCACAGATGAAAGGAAGACAATTATTTACAATCCTTTGAAGATATTTAAATTCGAAATGTTTTCATTTTCGTTTCTTGATGCTTATATTAAAAATATTCCATTATATACCACTAGTCGCTGAAACAGCAAGGTAATAAATGAAAATGCTGTAATCCTGCAAGGTATGATGTTAAGAAATATAAGTCAAGATTGTGCTATACCTGTCACACTTTTTGTTTTAAAAAAAATCAACCTAGTCGAAAAAATGTTTTCAAGTTTCTCTAGTTACTGCGTATCTAATTTCCTAATGCTAAATATATCAAAGCACAGTATTAAAATATTTTATGAAAAATATGTGTTAAATAAAATATTTTACTCATCCTGAAGGCCAAATGCTCCTTTTAAACTTAACATCAACATTTCCTTATTTCAATAATTTTTCTCTAAATTACCACTTTACCAACTCTACTCAAAATTACTGGATAATTTACCGTAATTTACAGAGTAAGTTACCGTCAAATTGGGTCATTTTCATCTCTATCTGTCCTCTATCCTCCGATGTCGCACGGTAACCAGCCGCGCTGAAATCACCGCACAACCGCTCGGAGGCTCTCGGAAAGCCGTTTCGCTGGGAAAGCAGAAATCCACCGGGGCGAACATTCAACGGTTCTTGCTTCACAAAATATCGTTTGCGTCGCAATAAATCTTCAACTTTTTTCCCCCTTTTTTTTCTAAAATAGAGAAAAACGCTACTTACTTCGTCGGAATAATAGCCGGAGAGTTGTTCCGATTTTCAACAACGGTTTCCTCGCCTCCGCGAAAGCTCCGCGAACTTTTTAGCGGAGGGAGGGGGGGGNGGGGGGGAATTTACGTCAGAATTATGCCTTAACTTTTTCGCGCTTCGACGTGAATTTCGACGCGCTTGATGATACCGCGTGCTCGCCCGTGCGAGCGACGAGGGCGCAATTCGAAAACGAGTTTGTTGATGAAGAGCGCGATATTGTTCCCAGATCCTCTCGCGCAAATATTACCGTGCCTTCTCTCCTTCCCTCTCTCTATCGAAACGATAAATTCTTCACTTGCACGCTTGCATCGCAGAACGCCGGTTCAAAAAAAGAAACAATAAACGATAAGTCGCTTACGTCGCAGGCGCGACTCAACCTACGGCGTTCACTTTGACCGGCGGGAAAAATCAATACGTCAGTCTTATGTAGAATTTATTAGCCGCAACATTGGCGCGGCGAGGGAAAATCCCGCCCCTTCGCCGGAGGTTCATCAACTCGCGATATACGGATCTCCGTAGATCAATCAACCTCTGCGATCCATCCGTCTTGTGTGCGGCTCTTATTTGCACGGGCTCTCGATCATGCCGATCGTCCTCCCTCTCCTCCCCCTCACCTTCCTGAAGATAGAGCCGCGTACCGTACAATAATAAACTCCGCGAGGGAGGGGTATTTCTCCGACGCGTGGAAGGAGGGAAGCGCAGATGGTGCGGCATCGAGGGGCGGCTGAAAGTTTTATCCCCCGAGTCGAGTCGCGCGGATTTTATTTTCCGCGTTTGAACTCGTAAAATCAAAAGCCCTCCGTTATTCCATCGGCCGCGTTAAAATTCACGCGGAAATATCCCGAGCCACGGGCCTTTAATGCGGTCCCAACCGCGATCCATATTTTATTAAACCGCATGACGCGTTGCACGCGCGCAATATGGCTTTCTTTTTTTTTCACTCAAGGTATCACCGCGACGCGTAAATCCAAATCTCCCCACTGCTCGCCGGGAAAACCCGTTTATATCGAGCGCGCGTGCGAATATTCGCGCAAACCGGAAGAACAATCGGTGGTGCGGAAGCGCTCAACCACGTGGCTGTTTGCGTAGCGAGAATTCACGTGGTGTCGGGCGGACAGACTGTTTGTCATTGTGCCGCTTCAAAGGGAAAGTTAAACGATATCTCATTCCCGGAAATCTATCTCTGATATTTCGATGCGACAATCGATACTTTATTCCCGGCGAACTTATCCCTAATTTTCCGATGGCGTTCGATAAGCTCTCTCTTTCTCTTTCTCTTTCTCTCTCTCTCCCCCTCTCTCTCTCTCTCTCTCTCTTTCTCTCTGTACTTTCTATATTGCTACATAATTAATTTCCGCGTCACATCCTTTGATCTCCGACGTTCAGCATGGCAAATTACGCCGTCAATGGCTGGTTTATTGGCTACGAACTTCAATAGAGAATATTTCAGTTACGGGGATTCTACAATACCGGCTTTAGCGTTATTGCGGTTCGTCGATTCCCTATCTCTGGTTCCACGATAAACGAGTTGGGCGGTGTGACCGTGTCACTTAATTGTGAACAAATATCGGCGCCGCAGTTCATTCAGAAATATTTCGAGCGCGAGCGCGTGGCAAGCTCGAATTAGCGGATCTAATCGTTTAATCACCGTCCTTTTTTCCCGCCGGTCGGCCGAAAGAGACCGTGGCAACAATCGCGACGGGCGGACCGATATTAATCGGCTCTCGTCGTCAACGTCGGCCTCCATCCTCCCGTTCGTCTTTTTTCCACCGTCAATCGAGACCGGCGGGAAATAAAATGAAAATTCATTCATCTCCGTTCCGATGCAACACAAAACGCATTCGATCGCCCGATGTTTCCGTCGAGATAAAGTCGGCCACGAGTCAACCGGAGGACTCGCTCGTCGTTCCCTTCGCGAGGACACCGTGTATATGCACGCAACGGCTCGCTCGCTCGCTCGCGCCCGTTGAATAACTTTCCCCGGCTAATCAATCTTCGAGATCGGATCGCGCTTTTCGCTATCTACGCGCGCGATCGACGATCGATACGCGAATCGGCGCTTAATCACAATGACATGGAACGCGGAGGCTCTCGCATTATCCCCGCGCCGGTCGCGCGTTCGTCGAACGGCCGCCATTGGACCGACAATGTAACTGGAAACAGCGGCATATTGCTGCTTAATAGATAGGATTATCGCAGCCGCTTAATCATCCCGCGGCTCTACAACCTAGATGGCCTGTCCGACGCAACGGCCTATTGGCATTTCGATCGAACGTCCCCGCGGAAGCACCTCATCGATCCCGTCCATGTAATATCGGTATCAGGGGTACACGGAGGTCCGCGTATCCTGAGGTCCGTTGAAAAGCCCCCCCCTCTCTCTCTCTCTCTTTATCTCTCTTGTAAGAGTCGCTCGTTACTCGCGAATCTCATTTCCTAGCGATCGCCGGCCGCGCGCGAGGGTGTCATCGATTAACACCAGAAGTACCGAGCGGTCATTTCTGTGTGCTGTGTTCCTATTTTTAAATTAATGAAGGAGAAGGTGGTATCAAGGCCTCCCGTTTTATATTTTGTACGCAATAACCTTGTTAATAATCAAGGCTTGAAATTAAAAACTCAACGATTACATTCGCCAATATGTTGTTCAATCGATTTCCGGCTCGGAGTTACGAAATATTTATTAGTTAGGACGTTATTCGTAAAAATGTGGCCTTCCGCTAAAATAGATTAAAAACATTTGTTCCGTTTGCAGAACAACTCAAACTCTCGGAAGGATATTCCGCGCCGGCGTCACTACGCTACTCGCTGTACGGGAGAACGAGGATCCAGGTGCGAGATTCAGGTGCGAGATCCGTTTCTCGTCATCGATCGCGTTCTTCCACACGGGATCCGTTCTCGTTATCCATCCGGATTAAATGAAAACTCACGATCGCCGGCGATATTTCGCGCCGGGCCGGGGTAGAATGACTCTCAACGACTCACCAGATATTGAGAAACTTCTCCCGAACCTTCCGCTTCATGCTGTCGCTCTTCCGGCGGTACTGCAATCTGCGGCAGGAATCCATATAGATGGGCTCCAGAAGCTGCTTGTAGAAACCTGCGGGAGACAGCGATTTCGAGATTAAGCTCGGAACTTTCAGGCTCCACGGTGAGAGACAGATAGATAAGTGAGGGTGGATAAAGCGAGAAAGAGAGAGAGGCTCGATGAAACCAACGGCCGACCATGAAAGAACGTCGAAGGTAGAACGTCGCAGGACGCCGAAGCAATTTCTCGCCGAGTTTGCCGCCCATTTTACACGGTAACTGGGTTTTTATAAAGAGGGTTTCATACGCTCGCAGAGTGTCGCTTCGTCGTCGTCGTCCGCTTCGCGACGTCCCAGTTTCGCGAGCCTCGACGGATGAGCCATCGCGTCGTCGTCGGCGGGAAAACGGAGTTTATTTTCTCCCGACGCGGGAGAATCGAACGTGCGACAGCGCGAATTACAAGCTCCGGCCGAATTAAGCTGCGACGGTGTATAAATAGACGCAGCGCGGAGCAATTTTAGCCGGGTTAGCCGCGCGGTGACAGTTAACGTAATAGCCGCGGAACTCGCCCCGAGGCTTGCGCGCGCGGACCACCCTCTATATAAGCCCGACTAGAAGTCGAAGATAGGAATAGCTGGAGCGGTTCCTTGCATGGACAAATATTTATTCAGCGGGCGTGCATGCCGCTGTTTATTCGCTCGTATATCCGTCATTCGCGTCAGCTCGGCCGGCCTCGTAAAGTTTTTCACGAAACTTTCATATTTCATCGACGGGACGACTGACCCCTATCCCGCGGAAATCTCCGCGCAAGTTTCGCTCCTTATCCGATCTCGGAGGGCGGAGAGTGAAGTCTCAAAGTGGAAATACTTATCGCACGACCATTCCTGCCCGTTCGGGGATTAATCCTCACGAACGCAGTAACGAATCGCGGGCACATCTTACCCGAAACGCCGGCGAGAAGCTCATTGTTTCTCCGATCTTCTCGTGACACTCCGTGAATCATTCTTTATTATTCTCTCCCTGATTTTTCTCCTGCTTTTCACTCGCTCGATTTCATGTCGTTCGATTTTATATGCATCGCGATATAAATGCGAGCCGTCCGTGTCATTCTCGAGTTTCTCAGCATGAATATCTATCAGGATCACTATATCACCAGCGTTTTCGAGTGAATCTTCAATAAGTAACTCGAATCACATTTAATTCCAGTTCGGAGTCTAGGATTAATCCGACGGAGCGTTTATACATTGAACTGAATCGTGATAACTTTTTCGATCCGTTAATAGGGTTGCCAGGTCGCGCGCGGGTCGATTCAATTTTCAAGCGTTTCCGGATTTTCGGCCGTTGCCGAAAGCGAAGGATTTGCGAGCGATTTAGACTGCATGCGCGGGATAAATAAAGATACCAGCATATTTTCAATTTCGAGTTCGCGTTAAAATATGAAAACACGGTAAATTCTTATTTAGAGTCAAATGAGATGCACCCTCTCTCTCTCTCTCTCTTTCTCTCTCTCTCTCTCTCTCTCGAGTATTTCTTCGTAAATATATATTTGGAAAAAAAATATTTACAAAACAATATGCAAACGAATCTATTTTTGCAATCTCCGAAAATCCGTTATTGCTAATCGAAAAATTATATTTCTATATTAATCCTTTCACACAGCAGATACAGTGAATTTCACAATAAATTTGAAAAATGCAGTTAAGGAGGTTCGCTTACTAAATAATGTATTTCTAGTGGCGCATCAAAGGGACTTTCATAAATTTACTATTTATCAAGCAAAATTACGTCCCTGTACATTTATTTCATTATCCAAATAATAAATATTAATTAATTCAATTAATTTAATTAAATATGAAACGGAGCTGAGGTAAATATATACAGGCTGTTCCAGATCAACACGGACGAAGTTCATGAGAGCGTAGAACAGATTGAGGTGATTTATAATTAAATATTTCGGAAACGATGCGGTAAAGATTATTGAAATGTCTGTTACACATTATTAGTTCGACTAACTTTTGTATTATGTGAATATCGCAGGTTTATCTTATATTTGGTCAAATGCTCGAACCTTCTTAAATAAACATGCGATACGTCTCACGGGAGAAAAGAGATAGCGAGGAAAAAGCGTCTCTAAAAGCGCACGGGGAAGCTCCCGAGATGTTCCACGCTCCGTTCTCGTCTATATTTACCTTCTATTTCATCTCGCTTTGATCGATGCAATTTCATAAAAATTCTTTGTGTCCCGTATTCGGTAGAAACAATCGCACACAATTTCCCGTCCCGTACAGCTAACGGCGACCGACCAACTGCGGATGTGTGTCAATGTATTCCCCGCACGACCTGCCAATTCCGCGCGGAAAGAGTCGCCACGACGATAAATTAATTTTAATAGTCGCGCACAACTCACTGTGTCGCGATAATGGACTGTCGAAAGCCCATTATCATATGTATAATTATCGACGGATAATAACGATGCCACCGGTGTCCCGACGCCGCCGCCGGAACATATCATTCCGTTAATATTCGCCATTTGTGTCAAAAGTAAAATCGATAACATCCCGAAATTCCGCGTCGCTGTATCATTCCATTTACCCCGGCCGCTGTGGGATCTATCCAATTACGAAATTGAATTCGCCACCAAGTCCGTCTATAAATTTCGAGCGTCAAGTCCGTCTATCAATTTCAAGCACAATTACTTAACCGGGCTAATTAGCTCGGCTCGTGAAAATCGCCGTTCGCCGAGTGTCGACGTTCGACGCGATTGGCCAATTGCGTAATTGTCTAGCGTTCGTGTCGTCGAAATCACACGGGGAAAAAGTTTGAGCATCCAGCCGAGAAGATTTATTCCAATTACAGCGTTGTTGACCAATTCTACCGATGCAACTTTTTTCTTTCCGTGCACGTATACCGGAGTTACTTACTGAGCCAGCTCAGCTGGTCGTTGTTCTCGAATTTGCTCTTGAAACTGTCCACTTGGCGTTTCAGCTCTCGCAAAGCGAGGGTGGGTGCGGCGCAGGAGGCTTCTTCGTACTCTCGCAATTGCCGCTCCAGGGCCGCCACACGCCTCTCCAGAGTCCAAAGCACTTCCGCCTCGATCACCCTCGAGGAAGCGGGGTGCGCGCCAACGATCTTCGAAGAAGAAGAAAGATACGACTGTAGTAAACTCGCAAGGAATCGCATGCGGAATTCTGTCGCGCGTATTTATACGGTGACGTAATTTTATACATCGATGCTTCCTTCGTCTGCGTTGCGTCGTTTGCGCTAATTTTGGATGGATCTCTCTTTCGCGAGAAAAAACGACGCGGATTGCGTGATTTTCGTTTCGGAAACACGCCTGCTGCGTCTCATTAGTCTAATGAACGCAGATCGACATCCTCGTAAATATGTAAAGCGGTGTATACAGATGGGGTAATTACTTATGAGCTTAGTTAAGTTAATCCGAACTTTCGCGACTTTCCACAAAGTCACGGGGAACTTATAACGAGTCTTATCGTCAATATTGATCTGCATTAAGTGCGAGAAAGTTAATTATGATAATGCTGCTATGATTACTCAAGATGCGGATTGAGCGCTTTTTGGACTCGGAAAGCGAAAATACATCGCTCCGTTTAAAGCATCCTAATCGTATTCAATTTCTCATGTGATCAATAAACGTTCCTCACATCCCGCAAAAGCAGGTCGCACATAACGGACGAATATGAACGAGAATTTGTGCACTGAATTCACCCGAATAAAAATTTTCTCTTGTAAAATTCTTTCTTGTAAATATTTTCTTACAAACCAAAAACTACTTTTGTACAGACGGGTAATTTCTCACACTCCGAGGGTGTTTTCATCAATTCTGTAGTGCGGATGTAAATACTACATTATTAAAAAAGTTCTTAAAAGCAATAGTGTTTCTAGGAAATTTAAAAATTTTATATTAAAATTTATTATAACCTTGAGACCGAGTAAAATTTGTGTAATAATAATAATAATATTCCTTTACTGGACGTAGTATTTGGATTACAAGATCAAGATCAGTGTTGTTAGTTATAAAATAGTTATAATGTTTCATATTTGCTATGTGGGAATCAAAAAACAAATATGAAATTGAATATGAATTTTAATATTTCTTCGTTTTATGTTATATGATTTGCTGTTTAGTTCTCACATTCAGTTATGACACATTATAACATGTTACAATATATTACAGTTGTTCTAATATTTAATAATACATAGCGTGATTGTTAATAAATGTATGATGCAAGATTTAATGATATAAACCGTTAGTTGAAAACAATAATGAAATATACCAGCGATTGCGATGTGTTTCGCTAATATTCACTCGCTAAATCTCATATCTACTGTAAATCGTTGCAACGCCATTAATGAAAAGTGAATTCAGAATGTGTTTTCTCCTAACTATGCGTTATTCAATCTAACATCACTTTGATCGTTAATTTTCATAACTTGTTTACGTAAAAAATTTTCAGTGAGACCAATTTATTAAATTTAATAAGGATTTTTCCAAGGTAAATTGGATGAGAGGATTCCGAGGAACTTTCCAAAGTAAATAGGATGAGAAGGACGTAAGAACTCCGTCGTTACCTGAAGAACGTAAGGCGTGTCGGGCGTGTTCGGCGGTAGATGAGACGAGATGTTGAACAGCTTGTCTCCCTTGCGAAGCTTCACGATGTCCAGAGGGCCAGCCTCCGCCGCGTTTCTGAAGAGTTCTGCGAACAGAGGGCGGAATAAATTCTCTCCCGTTCCGTCTCTCTCACTCTCACCCGGCCGTTTTGTGTTTACGAAGAGGGAGCTTCGCAACTCGCCGCGAGACCCTCGAATTTTCCACCTCCTCCGTTTACATCGAGGATCCACGAAAGCACGCAACGATAAACCGACTCTTCTCGAGCCGGTTTTTCTGCGGACTATCGACGAGCGTCCGCAATTTCGACGAGTATCGGGCCGCGGCGATGACGTCAGGATACTCCGTGTAAACGGTATTTATGATACCGGTTGCTCGCGATCCTCGCTATTAACTGCCCGCTGTTTACTGCCGTTTAGCCGAAGGTGATATTAACTTTATTAAACGCGACCCTCCCTCATCACTATCTCCCCCTCCGCCCTCCCGCTGACGCACGGAACGCGAGGCTATTTCCCAATTACGTCGGGTCTGCCGTCTCGCGGCCGAGATAAACCGCATACAGCGGTGTTACGCACTGACGTATAAAAAAGAGAAGAGAAAGGTTACCCTCGTGGGCGAGACGCGGTTCGCACGCAGCTCGCCTGTTCGGATGTAACTGCTCGCGCGCTTTTCCCCCGGTGTATCGAGCGTGTAACATTCGAGCGAGAAAGAGAGATATAGAAACTGAGGGAGGGGAGGAGGGGGGGAGGAGGAGAGAGAAAGAGAGAAAGAGGGAACGGTAAACGACGTTTTGTAAGTGCATGTTTTATTCATAATCGAGACGAGAGTCGCCGGGGTCATCCAGGGGGTGAAACGCGCGTATCACTGCGCCCCGGCAATTACGATGGACGACGCAACGCCAGGATGACGGCCGTAAATGTACCCTCATCTCTCTACTCGCTTTCTCTCTCTCTCTCTCTCTCTCTAGCTGTAACCGGCGCACAATACCGTCGAAAAGTTCAGCAACACGAGCGAGCAGGTCGGGCGAACGGTTTCGGGCACCGGGTGCTCCACCACGTGAAACACTGTCCGTGTTCCGCGAAACCAATCTCGGATGGAGAAGTTACGACGATCAGTGAACGGCGGAGAACTACCGGAGGGGCTTATCGTGCGGCCGATGCGACTTGCTTCCACGCGATGTATGTTTCTCCTTCCGGACCGGAGAGCGCTGATCCATCGCTTTAATTTCCGTCATTAGAAACGCGCGAAACGCTTGAACGGAATACGCGCGGATTGCGCGGTGGCAATTGTTAAACGGAAAGTTGACCGAGAGTAAGGGAGCAGGGAGAAGGAGTTTTCCACGTGACGCGTTCTGTTCGTTTCGATCTTTCTCTTTTCCGTTAAGGGGACACCGAATCGATAACGAACTTGACAAGCGTAAAAATAAAAAAAAAAGTATCAAACACGCGAAGCCCGTTAAAAGAGCGTCGCGTTACATATCGGCCCTCCGTGTTTCCCCGGACATTTCATGCGTATCGCGCGGACTTGTATCACGGCGAAGAACAAAACTGGGAGCCCGGGAAAAATTCGGCCTGAATAAGTAATAGGATCTGCGCCGTTTCTGCCTGTCTTATTTCAGCCCTGGCTGCATGCGGTAGCCTGAAATATTGAAGAGCGCAACGCACCGACTTTATTCGGGCTTCAAATTCAAGCAACCATAACGGACAATCGAGCTTCCGTAGCGGCTGAATGAAACATTCCCGAATCTTGTGGATCTTGTCGGTGAACGCAACGAGGGGCCACGGTTTAATCATATAATCTGCAAACGGCAAACAGCGCCGCGATACGCACCGCGCGAGACCGCGAGATCATCTTCACGAGAGAACCGGCAGCGACATTCGTTCGTGATTCCGCGTTACGCGAAAATTACTTGCGTGAACGTACCGACCACTCGATGGAACTATTAACTTGAATAATGTTGCATCGGTGTCTGAAAGAAAGAGAGAGAGAGAGAGAGGGGGGGGGAGGGCGCCGATAAAATTACACTGGGATATAAATATCGATATGACAAATTACCACAGTGTCTTACGCACGAAAGATAAAGAGAGAAAAAGATAGATTGAGAGACAGAGAGTATAAATTACCATAGCTTATCAAAGTACAAAATGATTAGATTACCATAATTTGAATGGCATTATGTCGGGGCGTAACATTATTCAAATTTTCGCAATATGTCTTTCTCAAATTGCCGCACTCTCTCCCTCTCTCCGTTCTCTCCGATCGCCTTGTTCCTTTCGTGTTATGGTTAGAGACGATACCTCCCGGAAAGAGAAGGAACGCTAATGAAAGGGTGGTCGGTCAGCTGGCTGGCTGATCGGTCGGTTAAAAACTGTCGGTGCGCGTGTATAAATCAAAGAAAGAAAAAGCTCGCTTAATTACACTTAGCGCCGCGACTGACGCGCTCGCCGCGATTGATGATCGATGTATCGACGGCGCGTCGGCGCGCTGGCGAGAAAGAGAGAAAAGGAAGAGGCAAAACGGGAGAAAAAGAAATACGATCGGGGGGGGGGGCTGTCCTCCGGCAGTGATAACGTCGATGCAAAAATGCACGTTCTCGTTCTGACACGCTCGCGCGCGAGCGAGTGTTTCCTCGTGAAAAATGGAACGGCGCGTTTGAAAGTTGGCGCGATCATTTATAAAAATGCCCGAATCGCCCTTTTTCAGATCACCCCTCTGACTGACGCGCGCCTCGGGGACGGGGAGGGGAAGTAAAAATATTCCGAGCGTCCTCCCGCTTTACGCTTGCCCCCTTGGGGAGAGGAAAAGGATACGGAAACGGCGCGGGATGCGCGCAACGAAACACGAGAAATCATCGTGTTTCACGATTTATCCGGAATGCCGGGGGAAGGTCCGAGGGGAAGGCAGTTGAAACGGAATACCCGACGGAAGGCCGGGGCGGGGAGCGCGCGCTGTCACGAATCCGTTTCGTTTTATGTGCGAGCTTTACGAGGGCGCGGTCGTTCCTGCCTGGAATTTTACTGTTCGAGCCGAAAGGAGCGAAACGGGGGAAACACGTTCGCCGGGCGCGAAGCGCGTAAACGCCATTAGTTATTATCGTCGGAACTGTCGTCGAAGCGTTCGCAAGCGCGGAAAATACAGATTCAAAGCGACACTCGCTTTCGATTATCGTGACGTTCGCAAACCTACGACGACGACGACACGACGCAATCGATGCGTTTACGCGAATTCATGGAAGTCACAAATAGGGGGATCTTGTGACACCATGAAAATATCGATACTAATATTGAAACAGGTTATCTAATCCAGAATATCGATATAATTAATAATACCAGTATTAGGACAAAAGTATCGATGCCGATGCTGGTATCAAAATTTTTAAGTTAAAACTTGAAATTAAAGGAAATATAAAAATCAGGGAAGTGTATTCGCCTTGCAAGCTACTTTTATAAGGGGGTTTCGTCTACATGTAGTAATTTTACTATAATATCAAGATACTTCTACCTTCTGCACCAGACTTTCTACGGTTTATAATCTAAAAACGTTAAAAAAGATGTGTGAAGGCTCTTGTGATCAATAGTCGAAGTTTGAAGGCTCTTGTAATCAATAGTTCCGCATAGTTGTAAAAATGTTTGGCCGTTTTCTGTTTACATCAACAATCCATAAATAACCGTAAAATTAACGTGACAGAAATCATGAGAAAAGACAGGTTTAAAGCATGAGTTGCATAAGTTACAATATTCACGTAGCAAAAATACATATCTTGAAAATAGACTGAGTAAAAATAAAAAAAAAAAGATATCAAAACAAAGTAGTGCTAATATGGCTACGAATATCGAAGCAATATACTCAACAAACTATAACAAAAATATCGACTCAAAAATACTCAATATTGAGAGAAAAATATCAATACTATTATTATATCGATAGTTCTACAATATTCCTAACTGCGCATGAATTCGAGACGTTAATTGAATCTGTAACCGTCCGCCGCAGCGGTCATGTCATCGGTGAGGGCGGCCCGAGGGTGCAAGCAACATTCACAATACATCGGCAACGTAATAAAATTTTTATATTTATTGTATATAAATATAAATAAAAATAAATAAATAAATCTATATATATTTTTGTGCGCGATTGCCCTGATGGAGAGAACGCAGCCGTATCCAATAGCGCGGCGCGTGTCGATGAGTGCGCTTTGATTTTCGTAATTAGAGCGCGCTCGCGCGATTTTTCAACAAGTTGATCGATGCGACGATCGTTTCCAATTTTTTTTTCCTCCCGGTTTGCATTTGACATTGGACCTTCATGGGCGCGCGCACGCGGTCGTCGCAGTTATTTTCGCGGAGGGGTTGTAATCGCACGAAATGAAATGAAATGGGCTCTTTGTCGAGTTGTATAGCCTGAATATTTGAACCATCGCAAAAGCAAATGTATTTTGTGTCAATAGATATCATTAAAAAAAGAAAAAGAGAAAGGAAAGAGAGAGGGAGAGAGAGGGATGAGGGAATATTGGTTCAATATCATTTCGGCAGCGACCGCAATGATACGCGTCGCTTAAAAGGCTGCCTCCGTCTTTTGGTCTCTTTGGGCGCGTTAATAGCTTTTTATTTGACGTCGATAAAATCGCGATATAATGTGTAACAAAAGGGTTGATTAAATTTCATCGATGCGAAGTCGATTCGCTCGCGATGCCATCCGCTCAATTGCATTCCCGACTGCACACGTAATGCTCACGTCAGTCGGTGATCCGTCCCATCGTAAAAACGCTTCAACACCTCGAACAAGCGCCGGACGACAACATCGCGAGCACACGCACATGTATACACGCTCGCGCGCTTTCCTTTTTTATGGTACTTAAACTTTTACGAACGAACTCCATCGAATTTCGTCCCCGAGTGCCTTATGGCGCCGACCAGACCGGTAGGCTCTCTCTTATTCTTTCCCCGCCGACTTCATCCCCCTGGTTTACGATTTACATGATAATGTATTTCGCATCCGAGGCAGGGATGGGATTTCTCTTCCACGCGCGTCCGCGTATAAACATTCGGACAATTATATTACGTAATTACGTGTCGACCGAAATCAAACGCGAGATCGAAACATTCGCGCTCTGTTGAACATTTCAGCGAGAAATTTCAGTGAGAAGTACTGGAATATCCATCATATAGCTTCGATCTATCCCTCTGTCCATTTGTTGATTTCCATTTGTTCGGTCCGCTCAAAAAGTATCTGAAAAGTCAACGCATCGGACGCTGAGGTTAAGGACAGTATGACGGATTAGTTGCTCTCACAGCCTAAGGCTGTGCCCTTCTTTGAGGGCATACAACGGCTTCCGTAATAGTGAGGTCACTGTCTCCAAGTTCACGGCAACTACTTCTAACTGAAACGTGTGTGTTGTCCTCAGAAATGCTCGTCACCTTTTCATTTGACTATAATATAATATGTAAGCAAGAATGTATAATCTTATATGAAAATGAATCTTGCTTACATAAAAAAAATTTCACACAGAGAAAGAGCTCCACTGAAAATATCGTATTTTAATTATTCAAAGACAATTTTCTCGTAAATTGAGAGGGACGAATATTGGATAGAAGGAACGATATCTTCGAAATGATACAATTCTTAATTTGAAGATATCGTCCTTTCTATCCAATATTTTCTCCCCTTAATTCATGAAAATTATTCTTGAATAACGAAAATGTGAATAATATTTTAGAACGGAACTATGTAGAATTTATTTATGTAAACGAGTTTTATCTTCGCATAAGATTATATATTCTTGTTTATACATGAGAATATGAATCTTGAATTGACCAAATTTTTGCTCAGTCTCTGAATAGTGAATATACTCGGATATGCGTGCTATATTATCCCGCGGATTTGTAGCTTCACCGCGCTTTCTGTGTCGTAAAACTACGAATCTGAAAATAATGCAGCATGCAAATTCGATATTCAAAGACCCTCGGTGATGCATTATTGATGCAGCATTAATGTAGAAGTTCCTGTCAATAAAGTAACCTAGTAATCGATGCAGGGATTTTTTTATACGAATTTTCCTCCCTTTGACAACTGCAAAATGACGTACGCCGCGCCGCGTTCATTATACAAGCGAGTGAAATGCTTTATGATTTAACTGTCCGAAATTACATATTTGTTCACGCGAAAAAAAAAAAATAATGAAATTTTCCATTTGTGCTTAATATACGTGATATTTGTAATATCCAAATTATTCAAACGGGCGCACGTCAGTGTTTCGTTCCACTTAAATTCGAATTATTTCCATAATCAAAAACAAGGTACAATGATGCCCCCGAGCTTTCAAATACATCCATATTCATTTATAGCTCGAACTTGCCTCATAGGACAGAAAACGCGAATATAGACCACTTCGATCACCAAATCTGATGCAATAAATTGTCAGCTGTGATTACTATTCAACGTCAATCGAGCCCCAATAACACCGAACAAACTCCAATCGGGGAAAATATGTTCATAGATGAAAGAGCCAAAGTTCCGCTTTTTTCTCTCTTTTTAATCCTATCTGGCGAAAGAGAGTGAGAGAGAGATATATATATATATCGTGACGTGTCACAGGATCTCTCGCGTATAATCGGCAGTCATGCGAAAGGGAAAGAGAAAGAGATAGGAAGAAAGAGAGAGAGAGAGAGAGAATGAGAGCCGAACGACGTTCGGCAATAAATGCCCG
Organism: Dinoponera quadriceps; assembly: GCF_001313825.1. Classification (NCBI taxonomy): domain Eukaryota; kingdom Metazoa; phylum Arthropoda; class Insecta; order Hymenoptera; family Formicidae; genus Dinoponera; species Dinoponera quadriceps. The sequence goes on from NW_014556702.1 coordinate 432,672, forward strand.
ACAAAATGGAGAGGGTGGAGAGAACGATAAAGCTAGTCACGTACATATTTCTGCGGGGAAAGAAAAAAAGAACGGACTGCCGAAATCGGGCAGAGGCGAGAGGAGACTGAATATTTTGCGCCGAAGTTTGCCCATCCTCTTACGCGCAAGAAAAATATGGAACTAGACGAAAATATCGATCGTATATGTGTGTGTGTGTGTGTGTGTTACAAGTGCAAGAGTTTATCGCTCGCTATTGCTTATTCCACTTTAATCGGGTTACCGCGCAATACTTTTCTTCCACGAGCGATTCTTTTGTGGCGGGAAAACCGATGCCTCGTAGCGCCGAAAAAAGAGATGTAACCTTCACTTTGAGGATACGTGGAAACGTTTACTCCAACTCCGGCGCGAAGATAACGGATATGAAAATAACGCGAAGATAATCAAATGTCTCGGATTAGTCCTACACGAAGTGGCGGGCGCGATTTCTCGCGTAACGGGGCGTCGCGAAACGGCGACCTTCGCGAGCAACAATGCATAACAAACGCGCTCGCGTAATACAAAATCCCCGAGGTTAACAAGGCGTTCCTTCGTCACGATTCCAGAATTCGTCGAGTGTCTCACTTTCGGGCGGGAGGGATAAGCCAAGAAGATGTCTCGAATAAGACCCGTCCCTCCGTGAAAAACCTGCGATGAGGGCGCGTAAACGTGCTTGGATTACGGGAATAAGTAACGAGGAATTTCGCTCGCCAGTCTCGCGAAAACTTCTCGCGAGAACTCTTGCCGCGAACTTTCGCCCGCGCGTCCCTTCGGCGTCCCGTCGAACTGGTCGAAACTGAATTCGCACTCTCGCGCGCTCCCGCGAGCGTTGAAGTGAATCGCGCCCGGCATCCGTAAGCATTGCGGATATAATAATTCCGTGGGTCGGCGCGTTTTCGAGAATACAGACACGCGCGTCGATTGCGTTATCCGTGGAAATTATTCGCCCGTCATTTCATCGTATCTCGAATGCGGCCTCTAATATCGAAATTATCCGTCGATACAACGAACGTACGTAAAGAGAAATAATTTTGTTGCGTTGCAGCGAAAATATCGTTTTTACTGCACTGAGAGAAGAAGTGTTTCAACATTTATTTGCGGGATATAAGATTTACTTTGCGATATTATCTCGGCGAAGTGAATCTTATATCTCGGAAATAAATTTTTAAGAATTTTTTCCCCAATGTTCCATATTCGTTATGAAAACGACAGAATTTAGTTGACGTAATGAAATTAGCGAGTTATTCATAATTAGAGTAGAAACGGTTGTTGCCACACGGAGGAAAGTAATTAGCTGGCACGGCAAATTTTAAGCTGTCGTAGCAAAACCTCTCAGTTACTACATGGACAGCAAGACGATTTGTTAAAAGTACTAATTGCAATTTACCGGATATTACTAAATTTACAAATTATTTTACTGTGAAAACCAATTAATAAACAAATAAGTAGAAAAAGACTATTTTGTTCTAATGGCAAATTTACACGTTCTAAGGACAAATTCAATCGGCCAAATTTTTCTGTCTTAGCAACAAAATTGTTTCTGCTCTAATTACGAATAATTCGCTAATTTGGTTATGCCAACTAAATTTTATCGCTGTTGCAACGAATATACAGCAGCAATGAGATTTGTGTGTGTTGGTTTCGCTACAAGTAAAATTATTTTTCTCCGAGGAGAGAAATTTTGCTGAGTGAACTTGTCTTTAGGACACGTTAATTTGCTGTTAGATAAAATAATGTTTTCCTTCATTTGCTAATTTGTACTTATAGAAATAATTTGTAGATTTGTAAATAAGATTCAGCAAAATATATCCAGCGAATGACAATTAATTAAATTACTCTTAACAGATCGTTTTGTTGTCCGCATAGGACCGCATTCTGAACATTGTTTTATCGATAAAAGTATCTTTAAAAGCGGCTTAGTAACCACCTAATTGGCTGAGAGGCCACATTTAAGACACTTTTTATCGATAAAAGAGAATTCAGAATACGGAAAATTATTTTTCGCCGTGTGCGTGCGATTTTTTAGCCCTTTCTTTCTTTTTCCTTTCACAGCGACAACCGCCCTTATGTTTACGTTTCATTGCGCCATTTGTTTCTCTTCCAGAAGTTATATCCTAGAGCATAATAAAGCAGATTCTATTCTACAACAGAGAAACGCGTGTTGCTCTCCTCTGAAAATGGCATGTCATATAAAAATACCGCATAAACGCGTAAAAATACACGCCTTTTCTTTCCAACGCAATTAAAGGTTACACGGAATCCAGCGAGGCGGGAGATAAAATTGCGGCCGGGTAATTTTCGTTTAAATGCGCGTTATAAAGAGTTCGATGGATGCACGTTTTCTCGGATAAAGGTTAATCCTCGCGCGGCGCTCGTGCGCGCTGGCAACGACGGGCGTCGATATTTTCTAAGCTTCCACGGATATTTCTGGCACCATCCAGAGCCTCTACAGCACGTATCACTCTCGTCTTGGAGAGTCGGAGAAATTCAAGGCACTTAGCGCGCAAATCGCGAAGCACCTCGTGCCTCGAAAGGTTGAACGGATGAGTCTTAAATTAGACTCGCTGTGAGCGCAGTGTAAAGGTCGCGGGAGAGGTCGCCGGGGGTTGATGAGTTATAAGAATTCGCGAGCAAACTTTCATCGTCGAACGACGCGGCATGCGCAATTGTACGAGCCGTTAGTAGCGGGCTCCGATCAACCTCAAGAAGCGGTGCCGTGCGACGTGATGTGGAACGCTTCGAGCACCCTTCATAATTCAGGACGACGACGACGATTGGTCGGCCCCGAATCGCGAATTGTGCCGCATTTAGAGCTAATCGTACGTATGCGGTGTCAATAGATTCGAACGGCTCTGAACGGCCTCTATATAAGAGGCGCGCGCCTCCTTATCGAGGCCGAGAAATGTAACTTCGCAGTTAATGCTACGGAAGGAAAGGAAAAGAGAAAAGAGGGGAGGAAACCACGACACTGTGTTGCGTATCGTAGGAATAATTCGCAAATTAGCAGGACTGAACTTTAATCGTTTAGAGCGTACGCAGTACGAAAATTTTGTGTTATATTTCACACATTTCGTATGTCCCAAACGGTCCGCACAAATTCTTATGTTAATCTAACGCGAAGTGAATATGTTGAAAGTAACACAAATATTACGTCAAAAATCAACACAAAATTAATATCCATATATTAATCGACACTAAAATATAAAATGTGTTATTTTAATACTTGCATATGTTGAATATCGATTTAACGCAAAATGTTGACATAATGTAAACACAATCTGTTAAATTAACATACGGGTATTTTGACAATTTAACACGAAAAAAATATTTAATAAGAATTTTAACATAATTTTAATACAATTACAAAATATTTTTTATTATATAGATACGAGAGAGAGAGAGAGAGAGAGAGAGAGAGAGAGAGAGAGAGAGAGAGAAAATTAAAATGATTATTCTTTAGAACTAAAAGATTTATACAGCGCGGAAAACGCTTTAACGCCATGGAAAATACGAGAAATGATATTTCACAGGCTTCGTAATTCATAATTAACGGCGGACACTTCAGGCACCGGCTGGAAATAGGAATTTTACGTTTTTATTATTGCATACTGCGAAGAGGAAATGTGTTCGCATAACGATACATGGTTGAAATTTTTCGGCATTTTTCTTTTTATTTCGTACTTCGTTGAATTAAAAAACATCTCGGGGAGGAGTCACTTTTCTCTTCTCCGCACGGAGCACGAAAAATTTTCGCGGAACACATATAATACGAAAATATACGTACACAATGTAATTCGAATATCGTTGTAACGAATCTAATTAAATGGATATATAATTACCGAACATCCCCATATCGCCGGTAATATTGTTATCCGCGGTTGAGAATGCCGCAAAAATGTCAATAAAATTTTGCGGATAATCGCGCGCAAAATGTGGTGCGCTATTTAAATATATATATATATATATATATCTGCGCCGTTGCCGTCGGTAAAAACCGATTTGATCAACGTCCAAATTAAATATTCATTTGCCGCATTCTGTGTTGTAATCGGGTTCACTCGATTCGTACATGGCAAATACGACGGGGCAATGCCGAGCAAAAATTCCGAGATTATTTTTATTTCGTTTCCATGCATATGCACGTCAGAGCGGCCCTGTAAATCATTTACGAAGGGCATATTGTTATAAAAATATGCCAGTGATATATCGTGGAGAATACTAAGCGAACGAGCAAGAAATAAGATATATATATATGGAGACAGAGATGGAAAAAAAGCAGAGGAGCGTAAGAGAAAGAAAAAGAGAGAGAGAGAGAGAGAGAGAGAGAGAGCCGAATTAGCCTCCTAATGAGATTTTTGTCGTCGCTCGCGTTCTGTTTACGTTCATTAAATTAATGAATATTCTCGCTTACAGAGCATAATTAAAATCTTGTCTCCTCCACCGATGCTGTGCCGCGCGTCGAATTTACGAGACTCCCCCGCGCGGCGTACAGCGAGCCGTTACGACGCAAACACGAATCTCGTCGCAGACACAAAGGGTTCCTTCTATCACGCGGCCTTATGGCCGGTTTACACGCAACGGAACGCTGTCAGGTTCGCACGATGGAGCGAAATGAGGCATACGTCGGCGACAGCGCGCGTATGTGTACGCAAAAGGAAGGGTGACGGGACCGGGGGTTTATCTTCTGACCACGTCCATTGGCAGTAATAGGATAATGAATCGTGAATCATGGACGTACGGCGGACGATTATATTTTTATTGTGACCCACGCTCAATTTATTCATTATTTTGTTGAGGTCAATATCATTGGGGCGAGGTGTAGGACGCTACCGCCGTCGGAAGGAGTTCGTTCCAGACGTTAGTGGCATCGCGCGTTCGCCCGAATCAGAAGTTGGCGAGGAGAAATCTCGCGCTGAAACGCCGTATTTTGCGGATTCCCGTGGAGAAATCCTTCGCTCGGGAACTGAATGTTTCCCAGTCGAAATGTTATGATGCTATTCTGACGCTTTTAATGAAATGCTATAGCCGTTGACGAACTTGATAAACGTCGATAACGGTGATAAAGCCGATCCTCCAAACGTTATGTTGCATTAAATGTTACACAAAATGTTATGTTACAATTTACTTTAACGATACTGTCACTTTTTAAATTTCTCTCTTGAATCTTTAATTATCTTAAATCTTCAATTCTACAAATTGAATTTTAATTTTATCTTCAACAACCCACTCTGATGCTGAAACAGCGAAAACGAACATTTAAGACATCATTAGGGTCAAAAAGTAGGGGTTATATTATATAATTAGAAATTGAATCTATTTCGTTATCATAGCTTTTACTGTTGTTTCTATTACTTAGCTTCTATATTGTAAAATTGAAAGTTTAACATAAATTTCAACTCGGATTACGAGCGAAAAGTTTGATACATTCACTGGAGTATTATTCCGCGAGATATCACAGAATGCCGTCAAGGGCTCGGCATATGTTTGCGATTTTCCGCGTGGTAACTTTGGCATATGATATATGCATTAAATTAATTCGAAAGAAGGACAGATATTTATACGAATGAAACGAGCGATCGCGGATTCTCTGAAAAATGTCAAGTTTGAATTATTTTCTAAAGCGGAAAAGAACAGAGGTTAACACGCTCGGAATCAGCAATGCGATCGTGCTGAAAGCGGGAGAATTCAAGTGCTCGCATTGCGAGTAAACGAGATGCCGATTAAACAAATTCCACCATGGCGCAAACAACTGTCCACATCGATAGACGTACGACTTTCGCGAATAAACGTAACTCTCACAGCGAAAAAAGTCGAGTTTCCGACACGCGCGATTGCAGGGGGACGTGATTTCTGCGAATGAGTATCTCGCGAGCACGAGCATTACGGATCCCATTCTCGCGCGTTCCGGAAGCGAATCCCGGAAGCGGTCCTGCGGCCAATAATTCCGCAGCACTCGATTTCCGGCACTTCGTTGGAACTTCGTTCCGACGGATCGCGACCGGCGGAAAATCCCCAGCGGTGATTCTCACGGATAAAACGGAATTTAGAAAATAAGACGGAATGACGGAAGTCTTTGTATGTTCTAGAAGAAGAAGAAGGAGAAGAAGAAAAAGAAGGGAGATAGAGAGAGATAAATGCTTTTATTGTCATTCTAGAACATAGCTTTCTAAAGGCCTGTTTCACAGACTCCGATTGACTTAACCGACCGGTTAAGTGTTAACCAGGATTGGTTATTTCTAGTCAATTCTGCTTGACGACAAATATGACTGGTGAATTCCAATGGAATAATCAGCGAATGAAATTAATCGGAGATTGTGGAACTGGCCCTAAGAGCGTTGCAGTGGAAGCTTTTCTCAATACAAATTTTGTAAAATCGGACTCAGTTGTTGCAAGATGAATTTGTTTAAACGCTTCGTGGAAAACGTAACAATAAACAAAAAAGGGAAAGAATAAACTTAAAGATAAAATAAAATAGAGTAAGAGAGAGGGAGAGAGAGATTCACAATTATTCGCCTCGACTGTCTTTTTCTGGAGGGGGGGGGGGGAGAATGGTACGTAAGATGTCAAATAGAAAATTTGAAATTAATTAATTAATGTGTGCGCGCTTGAATATGTCAAATGAAACGTTATTAAGGGAAATTGGGCCGCTTTAGTGGAACAAAATATGTATTCTTCGATAAAAATTATTTACTCAAGGCTAATACAATACGTGCAATAAAGAGCGCTGCGGGCGTAACGTTCCTCCGCGATCTTCATGACCTCCGCCATTTAGCTCCATTTTCCTAGGCGCGTTTCGCTTCCGCTCGAATACGGCGGTTTTTCATGGCGCCCACAATTCCGTCTCTTCATCATAATTAAACTGCATAATTATATTTATACACTGCGATGAACAGTCCGTGTTAATATGCGAGACTCGGGCGAGCGCGCGCCGACGAAACGGCGCTCTCGCGAGCAGGCATCGCCAATTTCCGAAAAAGGAGCGAGAGGAGAGGAGAGAAGAGAGACTTTTTGAAGAGCCCGCCGCGCAATACCGCGGCGACGGGAGTAACTCGATTTAAAAGCGCCGCTGTTAAAGCGGAATTGAGATAAACCGATGAAACCGTGGAAAACTGGAGAAACCCGTAGAAAATCCCGTAGAATCGACTTAACCGTGAAATGACGCGCCGTTACAGCACGTTCCTTTTATAAAAGATCGTTCAATACGAATAGGCCGGCGCCCGATAAGAGTCTCCATTTTTATATATTCGAGGTAAGGAGAGCGACGATAACGACCCTCGAATTTGACGTCGTTATTTCCCTTTGGGAAATACGCAAAGTGTCGCGTTCCCTGGCAACGTTCGTCGCAGCTTCGCGCTTACCGTATTTTCCGGAATATTTTTCTGTGTGATACGTGAATAAAACCCTCTCCCCTCCCCCCCCCCCCCCCC
>NW_014556702.1:440167-512757 GCF_001313825.1 Dinoponera quadriceps
AAAAAACCCCCCCCCCCCCCCCCCCCCCCCCCGCCTGTAATTGCTCTCTCGCCCGAATTCAGGATCCTACGATGATTCTGTAGCTTTACAAAACCACTTACCACGTGTTCCCGCGAATAACGAGTTTTGTTTCGCGATAGATGGCTTTCCGTTGCTCTCGGGGCTTCCGTAAAATCACGGATCGCTCACGGTGCTCTTAACGCACGGTATTCTTACCGTGTGTGTACTCACCCGCCGCGAGGTGCCGCGGAAGAGTTCTCGAAATTGGATACCTTCGCGTGACTTCGCCGGTAATGTCACCTGGGAACGCAAGAGATGTTCGAGAAACACGGCTTGATTAACTAGCAGGTGGGGTCTCGCGCGTTGGAGCAGCCTCGCCTAACCAATCGATACGTACGTTTGTACGCGCGGAAAGCCGTGCGTTGCATCGGGTGAAACGCGTAAATGCATCCGCGGCCTGCACGTGTCCGCCTCGTCGCGTGGAAATGGCTTCGCCGGAAGAACACACAACTTGAAAACCCTTGTATTTACATTGACTCGAAATTCTGCCGCTGCCTCGACATTTCCCCGATTTTTACACAGGCTGCTTTTAAGGATAGCTCGCGTTTATTTAGATGGCCGGTAGACTAATAAAACCTTAACTTTGACGATATTGACTCTTACTTACTTCTTTCTCTCTCTCTCTCTCTCTTTCTTAAACATTTAATTCTGCTGATTTAATTTTCATGCTACCCCCTCGAACCATATTTTGATGCTGAAACAGCGTAAGTGGAAATTTAATACATCTCTCATCGAGGTCAAAGTAGGGACGAATTATGTTACTAGAATTGAAATTGAACCTGTTATATTAGCTCCTATTGCGTTGTAGAGTTAAAAGTTTAACACAGGGCCCAAATTTCGACTCAGGTACTGTCAAAGTCTCCGGTTTGCCGAATTGATACGACAGATCGGGCGGTATTTCGGACGACATGGGAATCGGAGAACCGCTTCCGATGGCAGCGAACGGTGACTTATTCGCAGCCGGGAAACATTCCCGGGAGAAAAAGGGCGAGTGTTCGTCGCGTAACGTCGAAAAGATCGCACCGGACGCGACGCCTCCCGCTTCCGCGAGAAGGACGAAGGTAAATTGTATTATCGCCCGACGACGCGAAACGAGAATTATCGCGACGGCGATGCAATTTCGGGATGGTGCGCTCGTGTCACGGAGGAAGGAGATACAACGCACTACCCTCTCGCAATCTCGACTCCACATCGTAGCGGCAATCTCGCCCGTAACGAGAGAATATAATGACGGCACCCGATATTAATTTCTCGTCTCGGATAATGAGATATCACGATAACGAAAGCTTGCTCATACCGCAGTAGAACGAGCCCGGTTAGGTTTACAGCGATAACGAAAACACATCGACAGAAATGAACGTCGTGTAAGGCGGCACCGGCGACAACGAGAAGACGAGGGAGGACACGTCGCGAGGATTATTCGCCACATTTACGGAACCCATTGCGATTTCCGACAAAAACGCCGTATTTTTCCCTCCTTCTTTTGCTTTTACCATCCCCCCTCCCCCTCCCTGATATATAACGCGGCATAATTGTCCGAGGACAGGAAAATTTGACGACAATAGCGGGAGAAAGTACGACGACGGATGAGGGAAAAATATCTGCGACGACGATCGCGCGAGGGCTAAAAATAAAAAGAAGAACCGGACATATTTTACATTTATCAGGCTCCCGACAAAGCAAAAACCATCTTCTGTATTCCGCGCACTCTGTACGTGGTCTCGTGCGTATACATGCATCGCTTAATCCTTCTGTTGTTCTGCGTACACAGACGAATAATTTCTCGCGTAGAAATCTTCTCCGATTTTCCCATACGTAGCACAGATTCTGATTAGAATATCCAAAGTTGTTCCAAAGTATCTTATCCCATTACGATACTAATTAGGAATCCCAAACAATGAAACCTCTTTTCCGCGATGCTGATCGGCTGTACGCTACGGCCCGCTTCGTGCGACTGTCATCGTCAGAGTCGAGTGGCAGTTTAACCGCATATCAGATTAGAAGATTGGCAAACGAGGTTATATTTTTAATGTTATTATACTTAGAGAGAGAGAAAGAGAGAGAGAAAGAGAGAGCTTTCCCCGGTAGAAAATATTGCCTCGGAAATTCGGCATCGATCGGTCGAAGCGCTCGCGGAATTCGCCGTGCGAAATAAGAAGACTGTCGGAAACGGGGAAAATGACGGGGAAACGCGCGTTCTTTCCCCCTCCCCCCCCGAAACTTATTTGGACGTCGTCAATTTGCCGCTCACGCAGTTCATAGAACTCGCATTTTTTTTCTACGGAGTGCATCCCATGGCTAGAAATAAGCCCGTGGGGCGTGCAATTTCGATTATGATCAATAAAACCGAGCGAACGCGACCATTCGCATGTCGGGCAACGTGGCCAGCTGGCCGGCCGGCCGCCGCCTAAACGTCTAGAGAGACGTTTAAGGCTGCACCCACTCGCTCGCAGACATTCGATTTTCCAGTTCGGTCAGCTCCGCTTTAACAGCCCTTCGGGAGATCTCGCAAGAAGCTTCGACAAAAAGCTCGGCACGTTTTCGCTCGTTCGGATCGAGCAAAAAGTACAGCTAAAACGAAAAGTTCTCATTATTTTTGTTATGCTTTCGCATCGCCGCCGGTTTTTTTTTTTTCTACCAGCTATCCGTGCCCGTCCCAAGCATAGCAGGATGGATAATTATCGGGAAAACCTTGGTTCCGCTGATGCAGGGTAGGAGACGCGTGCAATTCCCCGCAGTTCGCGCCGGAGAGAGAAAAATAGAGAGGGGGGGGGGGGGGAGGAAACACCGAAGGACTCACNAGGACTCACTCGTCTCCGGCGAGGGGATCGGAGGAAGCTTCGATTCGGTTCTCGTCGACGTGATATCGATCGGCATCCTCGCGCGGCATACATTTTTCGTGGAGGCGGCCTCGTTAAAAGGCTTTTTAGTTGAGTGGAAACGACCACGAAGAGGGAACGAGGACGGCACGAGCGACCCCATGGATACGAGGACTCGGTGGCGTCCTGGGAGATACCACCCTCGTAACGACAATCGCACAATACCGGCGATAGGCACGCGCAAAACAGTATACGAGGTACGACGGCCACGCGGGAAGCTTTTTATTGACCTTTTCAGCACGCCGAGCGTTCGCCGTGTAGTAGTGTCTCTCTTTCTCTCTCTCTCTCTCGGTCAACGGCCGGGAATAACAAAGTCCGAGAGCGTTAGTATTCTTATGCGGCATCTTCGTGCAGGAAATCGTAACGTGAAATTTTGATGCGGAAATTTCCGCTTATTAATATGTAATTAAACTACAGTGAGTAAACCAATCTTCGTTATTTATCGTAATTATAAAGCTCTTTTATACGATCTAATATTTGCCTTCTCTATTAGAGACGAGTACAAATTATTACACTAGATAGTAAAAAATATTAAAAATTATATTTTCTATTCAAATATATATATATATTTCTTTTTTCTTTTAATATTTTGTATTTTGTATGCCTTACGCTGATTTAATAAAGAACAAACGTTATTAATTTAATTATTGAAAAATTATTGAAACCCACGTAAGACTTACAATCAATAAATAATTTGAAAAATAGTCGATTTGTGTAAATCGAAATTGAAAGCGTTGCAATAAAGACAGCAGAATTTTAACGTCGCCGAATTGCCCAGCGGGAGAATTAACAAGAACGGACAGGGTGTTGGTTTTAGGACCATGTTGCAGATCGGAGATACATTGTGGGATAAGGTTCCGACGACTTGTCGACGTGTAGTGTGACTTCGTAAGCGTCGTGTAACCGCCGCCGGTAACATCGACATTGACAAAGCTATCTCCCTTAAATGGCGCACGGTGGCTGCGCGCGCACACATTGTAATTGCATTAGAATTTTAATTACGTAATGTAGTCCAATACAAGTGATACGTCGTTAAATTCCGCGCCACCGTCGAGCGTAATCGTGATATCACTACGGTAATCGCCGCGCGGCGTTATAACATTACAGCATTGCGCAAGTAATTAGCGGTCAACGTATCGAAAATTGGAATATCCTATCCGCGACGGTTAATTTTCAACAGAGACGATAATTGAGATTAATAAATCATCGAATAACGCATCTCGGGAACGCGAGGTTTCCACGCGTAACGAATAATTTAAATTAGGAATAGATTGGATCAAGTAACGTCAAGCGATTTAATTAGATCGTTAAACGCATTTATTTGCGCAACTGCGGAACCGGGGCGGCGTTATCATGCGCGAATCGCGTGAATTATCGCGAGAGGAGAATAATTTTTCACTTCAAACGCGATTTATCCCGACACTGTGCGTCGTGATACGCAGGGACAAATAACTTAATGAAAAAAAAAAAAAAAAAGAGAGAACACAAAACGCGCAAAGGGGTTAATTAAACCACGTTACATGTTGCGTGGGAAGCCAAACGTCCTTTATATCAGCGTGCAAATAACATTTTAGCGGGCGTTGCAGGCGAACAATAGTAAAAAAAAAGTATCGAAAAACATTAATGAAATCACGGGTAACGAAAGGGGTACAATCACGAGAGCTATTATATAAACGAGAAAAAAGAGGCAAGCGGGAAAAACAGATTTCAAAAAGTTGAAAATTGCCACACGTCACACAGCGGTAATTCATGAGAAAGATGAGAACGAACCACAAATGTTTAACGCGCTACTGTCTATGTAGGAATCGTGTACGTTCGACCAGTACCGGAGATTGGCGAGGTACAAAGGTATAAACATGTCCTTTTTGAAATTTGCCCGACTGGAGCATCGATACACATTCGGTACGCATAAGGATTTACAGTTACAGGATGTTTATATCAGATAAATATTTATGCTAACTGATAGATAGAAATGTCACTTTGAAATGTTTTATCATTTCCGCGCGTACTTTCACTGCGTAAAAATATTGATAATCCTGCGCAAATAATACGACGTAAACTTCACAGAGAAAATAAGTATTTTATCGGTAAAGTTATTAGATACGGCATCCCCTTAAATCAGGGGCTGTGCTGTGGATTTTAAGATCACATCTGCATGAATAATTTGCATATAGTCTAAGTGATGTTTACATGGCATTTTTCACGTAGATAATGTAAACTATGTAAAATATCATAAATTACAGCACAGTGTAAAGAGAAAGGATAAACAGTCTAAATTAATTTAAACTATGAAATAGTTCAATTATTCGATTTTAACGTTAATTATAAGGATATTTAATATTAAAAATTAAAAATCTTATATATCTACAGATAACACGGGAATGTTATATCATTGAAATTCTTATGTGGATTTTTCGAACGGGAAAAATTCAGGAAAAGTTTGGGCCCTTCCTTCCACAGTATGGTTACGGCACTAACAATTCTACAATAATAAAAATCATTGCTGAAAATCGCTATTGCTCCAATATTACGAATCGATAATTTCTGGTACCTTGGCAATATCGAAAATCGATACAGATACAGTACAGTCTTTCGTGTCTTTGTTCACTGCTATTTTAGTACTCCGTCAATATCAGATCAGTATTGGCATGAAATACTATAAACTAAAAATCGATACTAACAGCCAGTACCTCGCCGGCAGTTATTTCCTACTTGTACTGAATACGTTTCTCTCTCTCTCTCTCTCTCTCAACCGTAGTCGTCGTCGACCCCTCAAACGCGGTATAATTATCTCGTCCGCGGAAGGGCTGAAAGAATACACGGTATATCGGCAACGGGTGCGTGCTGTTTCGCCCGGCAGACAGGCAGGGTTGCAGACGGCGCCGGTCGGACACTCCACGCGGCCGGAATGGAACGACGATAGGCCCGGTCGATAGGTCACGGTACGAAGGTGAAGTGTGTGTAAACATAATTTCGGTAGTGCTCCGGTGGGAAGCTTTCATATACAGGCGACGGGCGAAGGTGTAAAACGAACGTCGTCTCGGACCGGGATTGGCTGGCTCGGCGGGGTCGATAATTGCTTTTAAATCCTGCGAACGTCAAATATTCGCCGATGTCATCATCGTCGCGTAGCGTCGCGACGCGACGCCGCATTTAGCCCGCCGAGGAATACGGCCTCGCGCGTCCGTAAAGCCGGAGTGAAAAGCCGCCGGAGATTTGGGAAGATGCGCGTTAAGTTATACACGCCGGAGAGCGTTAAGTTATGTCCGAATGAAACGTCTCTCTCTCTCTCTCTCTCTCAGCCCGTCGTCTCTCGGGAAGATTAATGAACGACTCACGCGCTTATGTACACATAATGGACGACTGTTTTCGGAAACGCCGTCGTTTTTCCCCGTCCCTCGCAAGTGTCTCCCGCAAGTCACTCGAGAGATCGTCACGGTGGACCGCAAATTTAATTCTCCCGGGGATCGACGATGAATCTTGCTTAATCCGTAATTGCGACGTTCACCGCGTCGCGAGCCCCGACAGAGAGGATGAAACTTTCAAGGGTATACGGCGTCTAATGTAATTTATACGGACGATAACTTCGAATTGCCGCGATATGCCTGCGCTCCGTCTAATTTAAAAGAGCGGTTAATTGAAATACCGCTGCTTGCGCGCACCACTCGACGTATTCAGAATCTTCAGTCAACGCGTCTTTAGTACGTGCGAGCGAAAAGTTAGGTAGAAACGCTAAATTAAACGTAGCTGTAGACATTCTCTGCTGAACGCAACAATTCATATCCCGAACACAGGAGGAAACCTCCTTTTCCGCGATGCTAATTGGCTGTGTACCGCGGCTGTCATCGACAGAACAAAGTGGCATGTTCCCTGCCACGTGCACTATTTCCGATGCACGTTGAATTCGACCTCTACGCCATCCGATACTTTCGCTGTTATCAAGGGACAAAGTCCGGTAAAATAGAAGAAACAAATAAAAACCATAAACGAAATAATTACACCATTTGTCGAGCTCTCCGTGCCACAACGTGCGCCATTTTCGGCGTGAATTGAAAGTCGCGCAAAAGCGCGGTCCAGCAGAGGACGTGTCGCCGAATATCAGATTAATGCCCGTTTCCACCATCATGGTTTAGACCTAATTGACTATTAACTCAACGGAACTGGCCAATCGCATTGATCGGTTCAGCCAATTAGCCGATGCGATTGATTAATTCAGTTGAGTCAATCGTCCATTCGATTTGAAGCATGACAGCAGAAACAGGCAAAAGAGGTTAATAAATTGGCTGGCATTTTTAATGTCACTATAGTTAACAGCGCGCGTTTAGCGTGTCCGTATATTTGTAAAGTATACAAACTTAAAGAGTTTCATATCCGTTTCCTCAACGTTACCGCTCGTACCTGAGAGAAATTCAACATCGACGCAGTAGTTGCTGTCAAAGTTTTCACCGGCGAATGAGAGGCAGGTAAGTTTCCACTGACCTTTGAGTTCCATATCCGTGACCTGGTTCGCCTTGTAAGCGGCCGTCTCAATGCGGTCGCCGACGATGAAGTAAATATTGGTGAACTCCTCGTCGTGGTCGTTGCTACCGGTTCCGTTCCTCGCCTCGTGGTCCATGGCCACGCGGATAGTCTCGGCCTTGAACCGCCTCCTGTCGCGCCTCCTCGTCGCTCGGCCTCGCTGCGGTTCCTGAGACGACCCGGCCTTGCTACTACGCGGGGCTGCCGGGGCACAGACGTGGAAAGACTTAGGCACGTATCCAGGAGGGATCGCCACTCACATTAACAATGCCCTTTTGTCTCCCTCTTCCACGCTCCTCCAGATCTCGTCGTGAGGCGCGCGAGGACGCGAAGGTGTTCGCGGCGCGCTTTCGCGCATTCCCGTGACGTGCTTTCGTTATTACCGCGCAAAACCGAAGGTCTGAGCGGGGGAGTCGAGGCGGTATCTGCGATGTCACGAGGTTGCTCGGCTCAAAGTTTGATTGATGATCGGCGTGAGTGTAGCTACGCTACGTACGGATCGCTCGGCTCTCGCTCGGATCAACTTCGTTAAAAATTCCTCTCGAACTAGGACAGCTCGTGTCGATAGAAAGTGACAACTTATCCGAGGATAACTCAACTTTCATAAGAATATGACGCGTCGCTCCCGCCCGCTTAACGTTTCAATTTAAGGAGCGTCCAACGAGACGGGATTACCGTCGTAGGACGGGCCGATTTTTCGGGAGGAGATGCCGATTACCGTCGGTTTAACGAGAATTCTTCCGTAGGTACCTGCTCGACGGTCGACGTTAGAATATTCAGATTTTGCCTGCGGTGTTATCGTGTTATCGTCGTAATCGAGTGCAAGCCCGTTTTCCTCTTCCACTTTTAATCAAACATAAGCTTCGCGCACTCGCGTTCGCGGAAAAAGGAATTGGCTGTAACGAAATTCAGTTACCGATTAAAACTTAGTTACCGGGTCTAACTTTCAGCTAGAAATTAAATATATTCATAGGAAAATTAGGGAAATTAATGAAATTTCAGTTGTATTATATGGACAGTTAATTTTGAACTGTGGGGACTACTTTTCTTCCATGTTACAAGATTATCCAATAATATTATACTTGAGAGAGATACTCGATTGATTCCAAAGACGAGGGGAAAATTTGACAAGTGGAAACTCGATGATTCGTCAAATCCAATTCGCCCCGAGCAACGTCGTACATTCGGGAGAAATGTTTCTCGTGGAAATTAAAACAGCAACGAATCGCGAGCAGATTAACACAGTCGCGGATTACACGCCGAACGAGGCGGCTTTAAAATTGAGAGAAAAATCGACGAGAAGCGAGCCGGCAAGTCGTCCGGAAAACGACGCGAATTGTCTCACCTTTGGTCGGGTGTGGAGGGGTAGCTGCACCCTCGGCGAGCTCATCGTCGCATCGCCGGCCCGGCGGCAGAGACCGGGCCACCCCCGATTATCGCACCTGTCGAGCTCGTACCTGCCGCTCGCGACACCTGCCGGCTTCGGGATTGGACGTGACACCGGGAACGCGTCGACGAAGACCAGCGACGTGGTGTAAGCGTGCCCGACCGCTCGTCTGCTACCAGCCGGCACCGCGTTTCCTCATGGTCCATTCTGCGACAGAAAAAAGACGCCAGAAGCGTGAACATTCGTACATTGTTCTCAATAAATTCTCAATTAAATAAAAGTTAAAAATTAATAGCTTATAAAATTAATTGAAGTTAAAAGTTAATTATATAAAGCCGTGCTCAAGTATATATGCCTTTTACGTAATTAACTTTTTAATTGTAGGTTAAATTTACTTTAAATAAAGAAAAGATAATCTATTATAAGAAAATATCGGCTAGCGAGAAACTGAAAATACCGATTTTGACTCGGGATCCCATATGAGAAAAGAACACCGGCTCTCAAAGTAAGAAAAAATTCTGTCAGAATTATTTTTAAGTCTTCTCACTTCGTATTGTAAGTAACTCGCAATGATTTTAATATCGATGAATTACTTTATCTTATATATATAAAAAAGTTAATAAATTAAAGTTGATGCACTTTAAATTAACTGGTTTGAGTTAAAAGTCAATTCATTTGTAATTAACTAAGTTCGATTAAAAGTTATTAACCTTTTTAACTTAACTTTTAACTGAGTAAAAAAGTTATTACCCAACCTTGTGATAAATATAAGATCCCCACGAGTAAGACCAGCGAAGTGATAACAAGACGATCATTAGTGAACAGAAATTTGACTGCACGCTCCGTCTCTTCCTTTTCGCGTTTATACATTTGACTCGCGTTGAATTAGTAAACATACTGAGACAGACCAGAGTTTAACTCATGTGAGGTCTAATTAGAATTGTACGAAGGATAAGCACTGTATCTCTCTCTCTCTCTCTCTCTCGCGAGTCGGAAATTAGGATTGCGCTTTGGAGTGCCTCGGTAGTTACGACGACGTAGAGAGTGTCGGAGATAAGGATGAAGGTAGAATAGAGCTCGACGAAATTGAGGATAAACGAGCCCACTGCCGGAACGGTGATGCGCATCTGCTAAGGTACGAAAATACTTAACGCTTTTGACACGGAGAAGCGAAAGTGCTCTGATTACAGGGTACGCCACGGACTTTCCCCGGCGACGGTATGCAAAGTGCGGGTTTGCGCTGCCGCCGTTATCGCGCCAGGATCTCGGAAATTTGCGTAGTTATGCGCGAGAGTGAAAAGCGCTCATCGTGGGAAATAACGGCGAAATTCGATGAAATATTAAAAATCGCACGCGCACGCTGAGAATCGGACGTTCAAACGATCGCCCACATTCAAAATCCCCCTGCCTTTATTCTTCCAGTGAAACCGAATATCGGCAGATCGAAAGGAAGAGGAGGACGTACGTAAAATTTCCACCGAAAAGATGTCGACTTCGCGCGAGAGTGTTCTTTTTAATCTAGGAATAAGAGAGCCCGGAATTCTGGTCTCGTGAATTAAAATCACCTCCGCATAGAAAATTTCTTGAGATCTAATTGGAATCCAGTCCAGCTTCTTAAAATAATTATGAATTCTGGTTGGGAAATCTATGCAGATCCTGGTTAAAAATATAATGTTTCAGGTATACGATTTTAAACGAAAAATATAAACAGACTCCATATGATCAATGTCTCCCAACAATGTCTCTCCAAAAATTTTCTGGTTTTCATTTTACACTACGATCGAAAGAAATATGAACACTTTAAGTGTTTACACTTTATAAATATACGCGCGTGTCATTAAGAACAGCAATTTTTTTAATGTAATCTTTTTCATTAACCTTTTATTTTATTAAATAGCGCGTTATATTACAATCCTGCTCTTATAATTATAATATATTATAAGGCAAATAACATATCCGCACATCCTCGACGCTCACCGCAATTCATATAGTTCATCCTCTTATGTAAACTTTGCGCATTCTTTTATAAAAAAAAAAAAAAAAGATGAGAAGAAAATATCCCCGTAAACATCTCGAAAATCCTCAGCTCTCACGCGACTGTTTTCAGTCTTTTCAGTTTGGCGATACCATCGGATTTCCCTTCCTGGGAAAATCTCCCACCAGCTTCAATCCAACTTCAAAAAGAGCGCTCTCACGTGCCGAGAGTAGCGGTGGGTGAAAGTGCGAGACCCCCGGCACGAAAATATGTGACTTTTTCACGAACAACGCGAAATAGTGCCGGCGACAAATGATTGGCCGTGTGTTTGCAAAGAAAAGCGCCGCGAAAGTGGAAGAAACTTTTGTCTCTCTCTCGAGAGAGAGAGAGAGAGAAAGAATCGTCGTCGTCCGTCCGTCTGTTTCTTCTCATTGAACTACACACGGCCACACCCAGGTAGAGACGAGTGGGCGTGAAAAATTTACGATTTCTTTGCCCAAGGTCGCCGGTGGAAATTAGAAGCAGAGATATAGCCGGTGCCGCCCCCGCACTTACCACCCCGAACGACGTCAGACGTCGCCTCGCGAAGACGTACGATCGGCGTCGTAAATTTATGACGTCTTCGTGAATTTGCCGTGAGCACCGCCGTCGTCTTTTATTCGCGCACGCACATTGCGACAGGGATATTAAAAGTGACGGTTGATTACGTCAAACCGGGCCAGGCGTCGACCTTCCCATATTAAACATGCGCAGCTCGATCGACAGATTCGTATGAAATTTCGGGAGCGGGCGCTTCTTCGAGAGCATGCTCCGAGGCTTTCCTTGCCGACGACACGAGCTTCCATTTCGAGGCCGTAACTGCGATTGGCAATGCTTCGCCAACTCGAAGAAGCTCCGGATACCTTAGGGTATTTGTAATTACGAGTGAAGCCCTGCAAGCGTCTCGCGATAAATGAAATTATACCTCTCTCTCTCTCCTGTAATTTGATATCAGAGACTAATTTGATATTAAACACAACACCTTAAATTGAGGCGCATTACCGCACGGGCACGGGTACTCCGGTACATTACAATTCATCTTCCCCGCCGCCGTCGGTGCCCGTCGGCGGTGTTCGTGTGTGTTACGAACTATGACGACTACATCTGATTAGATGAAATTAGAGAGACGGAGACGGCAAATGTTTATAGTCGGAGGGAGATACGCCTGCGAGGTAGATACTGTGCGGCGCGCGGCGGTGTTTGAGTCGCACGGAAACGCACCCCGGTGTTTAACCGCGAGCTATCGGCTGGCTGACTTTACAGCCGGCTTCCACCCTTAAGTGTCCCGGGGGTAAGCGAATAAAAAGGCGCGGAACGGTTGAGAAGGAGTGATCATATCTCGACGAAGCAGCTATTAAATTGTTGCAAATGAAATGGCCGTTTTTCACAGGTCAAATCTCCCGGCTTAGTTCAGCGTTTCTTACGCACGCTGTCGTTGCGTGCGTGATACTTGAATAGTGTACGCCTGACGACGCGTGCAAACTGTAAAAAAGTTTGCCGAATACAAATGCGAAGTTCCCCCTCACACTCTCCTCATTCTCCTGACTTTTCTCCAACGGATTGTCATTTTTGTTCGAGCACCCGATTTTTTCAAGTGAGAAAATATTCCGAACAGAAAGTGAAATGTGCGACGCGAATTTCTCGCATCTCGCTCTTCCAACTTCCAGCGTGAGAGGCATTGGTGCGCTTGTATCACGTTGGGGAAAGTGTATCGAGGCGGATGAGGACTATTTCGATCGACAAGATGTATATAAAGTCTATCGGATAAAAGTTTAAATACAAAATTCAAGGCCATTTCACCTGCAACAATCTAATACGACGCGTAATATCCGCGCCGGATTCTTGCGAACTCCAGCGGGCAAATCTCCGCATCGCAGCAAAGAGAGAAAGAGCCGAGTCGACGGGGAAGATCGCTAATTGAATTAACGTCAAGCACACTTTTTGCCTCGGAATGATCGCGAAGAACAGACTCGTGACGGCAACGGCGACGTATAGCTAATTTGGCCGTTTGTTAATCGCCGCGGTCGCGGTAATAATTGATGACTTCTGCCTCGGGAGCGCTAAAGGTTTTATTTTGCTAATGAAGCGGCTTATTTAATAATTAAACGCGCATATACAGGGTGAATCACGCAACGTGATCAGCTTGGTTTATTCTGCTGTTAGTGGACCGCCTGACAATTTTTCTGTCTAGTGTAACATGGTTTACGGCAAGTTTCGAAATAATCTTAAATATTCTCCCCTTCGTAAGGAAATAATTTTACCGCGGAAGCATAAAAATGGCACTTGAAATACGTAAAATATGTAAAATATGCGGATTAATAAATCTACAGTTCATCCGATTTTCCTATCTTATACCTTCATGAGATTGTATCAGTGGAAATTTACGCATCCGTGGAGATCCGTGCATTTAATAATTTATAATCTTCATAGCCGTCCCGTGCTGTGGACTTTTTTTACATAAAAAAACAGTAGCACACGGAAAGACCAGATTTGACTTCGTCTGTTTACGCGTCAAGTTTCAATACGCAACAAATACGACTCTGCACGATCGCATTCGGTCCGTTTGAAATCCCATCGTGTGTTAACATCGCACCGTTCCTCTCTCTCTTTCTTCATAAGGTAATTCTTTTTAAGCCGGTAGAATCCAGCTTGAATAAAAGCTCTCGTCGCTGACGACACCGCGCCTCGTAACGTATAAAAGCTGAATAAAATCTGTCCGGGTGAGATCGGTCGTGACGCGACGGCAGTCATGACGATAATTGGATTGCACTAGTCAGTTTCATACCTGATAACGTAGCAAGACGCGGGACATAATCGAATGAGGTGTACCGGATATGCATTGACGGCGAGGTCGAGGTCGGGGGAGAGACGCGAACACGGCGAAGAGCCGTAAACCAATCAGTGTCCGCGATACAAATGCCGGAAACACATCAGCCGCCGATCGTAAAAAGGATTTTTCGCGCGACTCGCAATAAGAAAGAAAGAGAAAGAGACGATGGTCGTTTCGTCAATAATTTATTGCATCGGGAAAGAACTTCAAAATCCACACCGTGCGACCCAAGAGAGAGAGAGAGAGAGAAAGAAGAAGGAAATTTCATTACGAATAACACGCTCGTGCCGTGTTCCTCGTGCCTCTAACGAGGAATTGTCGCGTCCGTGAATAGTTCGCAGATTTGTACGGAAGTACGCCCGACGACCACGGCCTATTCGTTTGTTCTACTCAAAATTATGAAGCGTGACAATTAAAATGTCACGTTTTCACCACGTTTATTCAGCGACGTATCGCGGACTATCCGCACTGTCACGTTCCCATCATCGAGGGCTTAATTGATACCCTTGGGTTATTTCACCCTGAATTTATATGTTTTCATTTACACGTTCCCATAGAGAACGGAGAGAGAGAGAGAGAGAGAGAGAAAAGCGACCGCGTCGCAAGTAGAAACATTGACTTACGTGTTTCTACTAGCCGCCGCGGATTCTCTCGGCCCGCACTAAGAAATTCATTCACACTGAGAAAAAAGGACTCGAAAACTTATTTGTGAAGTATAAGGTTTATTTCGCAGAATCGAACGCTTATTTAAATGTGGCGAAATTAAATTTTATTCCTAGCAGATAAACCAATTAATAAGAAAACTTGGGTATATTTCACAAAAAATATACATTCCGTCATTACAGTCAGATTGTTCTTCTAATCAATAAACATCGAGGAAAATATCACATGAAACATTTTCCTCGCGGATCTCAATGTCTTTTTCTCCATGTAGTTGACTCAAAGAGAATTCTTGTTCGCGCGTATCCAAACAAGAATTAGGTTCGACTCAACTAAATGGGCTTCTCAACGCGCGTGTCGCACATTTTTCCCAACAGACTCGGATTGCGTGGCGCAAATTGTGCGAGATAACCCAGTCCGAAACAATCCGCGGAGCGCGCACTATTTTGAATTACATTCAGCCGGCAGGGATTTTTGAGGGAATTTCAGGCGCACGCCTGCGACCGAGCTTGCGAGCGAACGCACACGTAAAACCGCTGATCAGGTAAAGTGATTACGGCCGGTCGGCGAGATTCAGCTACCTCTCTGTCCGCTTCTCTCGTGCTGTCGCTGTTTGCGTTTTCACTTTTAACAGCGCGCAGCGCGAGATCGAGAGTTGTTGCGAAAGTGCGGGATAGATAGGCCATAAATCGGTTATCGGCTATGGCGGCACTCGTTGCGCGGCCAGTCGGCATCGAGAGGGTGCTGCGCAACCACGGCGATTTGTAATCCCGGGAAAGGGCGATTTAGCGGCGCAATCGGGATTAAAGCGCGATTCACCCGCACACGCGTAATCCTCCGATGACAAACAATAGAATTATACGCACACATAACTGCGCACTTGTTTTCAATGATCATATCGGCGCGAGAAGCATCAAATCAAATTGTCTCGCGAGAACGAGTACCAGCGCATGAACAATCAGATGCATGCGCACAATAGAATATCAGGAATATTTATGATAGGAAACACACCGAAACGAGGAAATGATGAAAATGATGAGAATATTAGCTATCGCGCTGTTAAAATTATTAGCTGTCACCATAAAGTTATATTATTGTTATTGAAGATTTAGGATTACGCGAAACTGGCGCCCGGCAATCGGCTTTCATCGCCCTTAATTCTTATAATAATGACATTAAAAATGACCAACGATACCACTACTATAATTCCCTTCAAATGATACCGTCCGGCATCGTCCCGGAAAATTTCATCCCTCGCCAATTCGGGAATTCGCAATTCCAGTTTAATCGAGGCGAGGCGCGCGTCATCTCTCCTCACCCCTTTTGCATCCGGCAATTTTTGCGAAGGCGGCTCGGTACTTTACACGGCTGGCAATTGTTACCGGCCTGTCACGCCTGCGCCGTATTTGCGGGGAAGTACAATCGATAGCGTATGTCGTCATGGCCGAGTTTATCGAGGGATCAACGCGATGCACCGTCGTTAAAAGCAATCGACTTTTCGACGACGGCCGGCCGCGAAGTTTCCATTTACAATTCTATGACTCACCGGCGCCGAACATCGCGTTCTACACGCCGAGCACCTTAACTCGATAATAGGCACATCAAAGAAAAAGTTGGAAATCACTTCATTACGGCACGTGCCGCGCTACAATCGTTCCTTTCGCCGGGGAAATTGTCCGATGCAAATCGGGGAATCAGAAATCCCCTCGTCCAGATCAGCCTCGCCGTAAAATACCCGCGGACCTATTTTGAAATACACGCGCGTCTAGTGATTTCTTTTTTCTACGCAAATCGACGTTCGATTCGAGCGAGGAAACTCGCTGGACGTCCAAATATAATAATTACGACATTTCTCTCTTTCTGTCTAATTTCCACTACAAGTGGTGCTATTTCATTGCGATCAAATTCACTGCATTAATTTAAACGGTATAATTTACTGTGTGAAATATTTCAGTGAACCATCGGCGTTTTACGAAGTAGATGAACTACGAAGTCGACGGAGGAGTATATTAGTCTCAGGTAATGCGATATTTCCAGCTCCGAAAAGAAACATATTCCTTTCCGTGATAATGCCGAGGAAGAATACGCCGCCGCTGCTAAATGGAAACGTCACACGCGACAAAGAATAACAAAGCGAGCCCGGTAATCCTCTCATGCGATACAACGATAAAACCGTTTTATGCCTTCGCTAATATGTATGACTATTCCTTTTTTCCGGGGGAAAATATCTCACTGCCGGTTATTTTATAAAGACGGCCGGGACGAATCGCTGGAAGGAGAAATAAAAAGAAGGATGGAAACGCGCGAGATTAAAAAAAAATCGAGTGGCCGCTGAATCGTCGAAATATGCGTCCGTTTTCCGAGCTGACGATACCGGCAAGCTGTGTTGAATATATATATATATTTTTCGCTCTCTTTCTCTTCCCTCTCTTTCTCTCTATCTCTCCTCCTCTTTCGTAAAGGGGAAGAATATTGCATTGTTTGGATTAACTTTGCCTCGTGTGACTTAATTCGCGTATCGATAGAATGCATTTCGAAATTCGCAGAATAATTACAAATTATACCAGTAATAAATGCTAACGAGACATAAAGTGTATCTAATTTAAAGGGAAAAAAGCAAGTGGGAAAATTTGCAGAACGGAACGAACGTTCCGCCGCGCGATGGGATTTATTTTGTACAGTTCATCGGGCGAACGGAAAATCGAGAGATGAAATTCAATTGCTATTAACTTCAGTATGCGATATGGGAAATTCCTGACGCGTAAACGCCGTTCGCGAACACTCCGTCGTCTAATCACGTTATATCGTGTACATTCGTTCAATATAACTCGCGTCGAAAAAGAAATTAATAAAATAAGCGCAAATATCGATACGAAATCGGTATAAAGTTGCGACGCGAGTCTACGTCACGGCGCTCCGCGGACCTCATTCGACGTCTCCTCATAATCGAAGCGATATAACGATTCAGAATTAACTGCCGCTGCAAACCCTAATTGCTGCAGCAGGGATCGCGAAACTACGGTATTTCCTTCCCGCCGCAATATTCCCCGGCGTAACTAATAAAGAGACGTCTAATAGCGGAATCGCTCGATATAGCGAGCGAGAAAGGCTCTCAGGATCGAAAATGTGCGCTTTCGCGAAGAAACATAATTCAAAGTGACAGCAAATTTTCTGACGTGGCAAATCAATGAATATACAAGATGTTTCCCAAGTACCGTTGAATATTTTGGAAGTTGATCGTTGAGATAATTTTAAGGGAAAAGTGAACACACGAATCGTACGAATGAATCTTCATAAGATAGCTGGAAAAGTCGACTCCCAAAATATTGGACGATACTTAAGGAATACCCAGTGTATTTGACTATTTGCTATGACGGTGTAAAATTGACTGTCACTCTAAATGATTTTTTCTCCTGTTTATTATTTTCAGGAGAATTCCAAGAGCTCTGTGATTCTTGGTGTGTTATCGCGATGTGTTTTAACGACAAAAATAACGAAGGGACCCGTTGAATGCGTGTACTATTACGCTATTCGGAAACTGACGTGAGGCAGCGGCGAACGCTGATTAGCCAATCAATATCATTGACAGGTGTAGGTCAGACGACACGACGCTATTAAACGCTTCCGCGAAATTAGTAAGCCTCGCCCTTCGGAGAAATTCCTATCGACGCAGCAAATGTGTCCCGTTACGAAGCCGGCAAACTACTACCGCGTGCGTCACCCCGGTGTTTTCCCGGCGGAATTATCGTCTTATCTCCATTTGGCGCATAGGCATTTAAATTTCACAGCACAAATTACCGCGAGCTGTACTTGTGACATTTCTTATATCGTTTCCTCCACACACCTCCCTCTCTATCTCTCTCTATCCGACGAGAAATATATGCGCCCCCTACGCAAAATTCGTCGTAGAAAAACTCCCCTTGTATAAAAACGGGAAATGATTTTCGTCGCGCAAGTGCAAAAGCATCGGTTCAAAAGCACTCTCAAAGTTTCGCTTCGCGACACTCGAGGTGGAAAATAATAGGCGACGCGCGCTCGCTGTATACGCGTGCTTCACTTTCAGGTGCCCCGAAAATAGTTGAAAATTTCATTCGCATCGGAACGTAGAAAGAGAGAGAGAGAGAGAGAGAGGGGTGGCGAAAATTCCCTGAAAAATTTCACGGCAAAGAGTCACTCCCGTCCAACCTCCGGCCTCCGGCTCTTCTTCCTGGCTCCTCGGCATGGACGAGGCGACCCAGTTTTCGAGATCTAATTAGCGGTGAAGCGAGCTGGCAGTCTCGTTTGTTCTGTTTCAACGGAGTTGCAAGAGTCGATTCGCTCTAGTCGAGCCTTCCCCCGTCCCCCTTTAAACACTGGCGCGTTGCTCGTGTGTTTAAGGGTGCACGAGTATGTTACACGGCGCGACCAACAAGCGCGGCCAACGAGCGTCTACGGCGTATCGTTTCGCCCGAACCGTTTGCGAGTGAACTGCAAAACACATTACGCGTTATACTCGTGCGCGTAATGTAAATTTGTACGCGGGCAAATTAACCGGCGCTATCCATAATACACGCCTTGACGCGTTCCGATAACATCGTCGCTTGTGGAACAACACTGGGGAATTTCTCGGGCTGCGCGCGTACGGCAAAATCGTGCCGAGTGCGATCGGTATCGTTAATGCCGCGTACGACATTGCGGTGTGTTTTCGGCTTCCATTTCTGCTTTATAAATATGCATATCGCGAGTATGCACGCGCTCCGATGCCTCGACGCCTCTCGACGAGAAAGCGGCGGGAAAGAAGCGAGGGATGAAAAAATGGGAGACGACGCGAAATTCTGTAATTACGTGACCTTACGCGCATGCAACAGACCGGGTGGAATAACAAGTGCGATATTACATCGGGGAAATATTGCGCGCGCAGCAATCCTGCAAACCGTATCGGAACCGTATTCTCGAAAATACAGTCAGTTTATTATCACTGAGAAGCAGTCAATAGTTACTGGAAGTTAAACTAGCTATTTATACAATACAACTGAAATTTCATTGCCAGACATAGCTTTTAGTCGTGATAGCTCATTTTTCCCGTGTACGATTATAGCTACAAGAATCAGCCCCCACAGCTGAAAATCTCGATCTGATAACGAAATTTCACTTGTATTATATAGAGCTGGTTTTCAGCTGTGGGAACCGATTTTTGCTTTCCGTGCCGCCAATTCGACTTAAAAGAATGAGGCACACGCGGTATCGCGAATGAGACCGTGAGACTGCGCGAACGCGTTGTATCCGGGGTGAATATGTGTGCACGGTGGCCATAAATACACGGTATCTTAAGTCGATTTCGGAATTACGGGGATCAAATCGTTAATGACGAAGTCCGACCGTTATTCACGCCGCTCGAGGGGTACTTATCTCAGCCGATCGCCTTCCCGCCGCTAAACCGCGATACTGCATTAGTACGTAGAGACGAGGCCAATATTATAGGTAGTGTCGAATTAACCCACGTTTCCGGTACTAGCTCGACAGCTCGAGGAGTTCCTCGCGCGCGAGGCTTTATCTCGTTGTGATTTATGGCGCCGGTTGGGACGCGACGACGTTAAATAGCGCCGAGAATCGAGCCACTTACGCCCACGCAAACATACACACGCACCAACAAAAGCGATATCGTCCATCCGGAGAATAAGAAACCCCGATCGGACGAAGATAAGCGGCTAATTAATTAATACCGTTCGCTGGCCGGGAAGAATTAACCGAACAGCTGATGAACGAAAGCTGATCTTCATTTGAATATACAGACATGCTTATATGTGAAGGTACTTATCGTTGATTTAAGACTTTCTTTTTCCAGCATGGCAACGCGAAATTATATATAAAAGTGCTATAAGAATCGATTGCTATTTAGAGTTGCTCATGAAACATGCTAGATCCCGATTCAGGAAGTGTTTCTTTTCGTCGACGTCTGCGCGATGACGTCTCCGGAAGCGTTTCAACTGGAGACGACTCCCGCGCACACAGTCCCTGGCGGTTCCTCGGCTCGGTGGCCGCCATCGGCGATATGAGTCAGGGAAAAAGGAAACGTACTAACGAGCCCCGGTCAGCATTAATTGTGACATCCTCCCGACGGTGGCCGGGCCACTTCCGTCGACTCCGGAGCGGAGGAAGCTGCCAAGACGACCTCCACGCCCACGCGAGCCGACAAAAGGGCCCTTCCTCCGGCTTGAGGAGAGCTGCCATCGTCGCTGACATAACATGCTCGGCGTAGCCGAGTTTAGGTGGATGACCGAAATCCCGTTCTCTTCGCTTCACCGGAAAATAGGCCCCGCGTTCTCACGAGACGCGTGTTTCGACAGATCGCGTTTCTTGATTCTACGATGTCTACCAAAAAATACCGCGTCGAGTTCTGACCGATGGCTTGAGTGTCCACATTGTTTGCATTTTTACAGTCGATTTTTCCAATCGTTCTTAAAAGTAAATTACAAGGTGAATTTTTAATCACCGGTCCACTCCGAGCGAAGCTATCTTTGTAGCGTGTTAACGTGAATAACTTCAAGGTTGCCCAGCAAAGTAACGGTTAATAATAGTTTTGAAACAAAAGCCTCGCACAGCCACCCGATACGATTCCACGTTAACGCTCAACGTAGAATTCGCGGCAGAATTCGCAGAAACTGCTCGCATCAGCGACACCGCAATCAGGTCGCACCTGCGGTGTCGATGACGAGTCGTCATCTTCGCGACACGTCGAAACGGCAGGTTGCCATTCGTGTGTTAACGCAATTACAGTCGACGCAGTCGGTCTGATATGTGTCTTGTCGCGTTGACGGTTAGATGAGTTCGGGGTTTACCGGTATAAACGAGCCCGCGCCCCCCCCCCCCCTTCCTTCTCTCTCTCTCCCCCTTTTCGTTCCTATCCACCTCTAAATGTGTTATGCCATTTGCAACCTGGCAGCGCCCGCTCACATGTGCTCGCTCTCGATACGAATCCGCAGCGCCGACCATTAAATTCAAGACGCGTCAGTTTGCACCGCATGCGGGCACCGGAACGGCAATGCGCACGAGAGGGTGGCTGGTCGCCCGCTCGCTTCGCGTCCCGATTTGCTGCGCGGCACACTCGAGGAATTTCCAAGTGAATCCGGCAAAAAGGAAAGAGAGAGATAGAGAGAAAGAGGAACGCGCAAGCATAAAAAACTGCAGGAGATCGCGAAGAAGGGGTAACTGGTATAATTAGGAGGTGCAATTAAAGCGGAGAGAGCAGCAAGAGGAATAATATATAATTAATGTTTCCCGTATTCTCGGTGAAATCGTGATGAAAATCAACGCGAGAATATTTGTCACGAAAAGATCCCTCGCGAACGTCGTGTCGCGATTGTGTAAGCGCTTCGTTATATATGCCGGATAAACGCTTTTGCCGATTTAATTGACGTAATTAATATCGAGACAGAAAGGAGAGATAAGAGAAGACGCCCCCTCACTCTCGGCCGACCGAAGCAAAGATAGATATCGACGAGGAAATAATTACTCGCGAGCGAGAATACAGCGGACGCTGAAATCTCCGCTGAGACGATAAGGTTCGACTTATCATCGTTGTCGTTCAGTTTCGCCGCGAGTGCAAACGGGCCTTCGTCGTGAACGAGAGCGAGCGCGCGCACTTGAAAAATATAGGGGAGAGGAAGGTAAGATGGCAATCTTAAGATTTGTCGAATTTTCCTTTTCGTTTTCGTAGTAACGTAAAAATAATGATCAATTTTTTTTCCAAATAGCTACAGCCTTGCTTATCACCTGCATAAACTGAAAAATTTGTAAGTGAATTAGAATATTGTTTTTTTAATTTAAATTTTTCGAGAACGTGTCAATTTCGTCATCTTGCCACGTGTAATATAAGATGACAAAAATTAAAAATTAATTTTTATTATACATACAAAAAATAACTTTTGTATACTTAAAATAAAATATACGAATGCGTTCATTTTGTTCACATATATCATTTTATTGTGCGGTCACTGTATTTAAAAAAATATTGAAGTGTATAAAAAAAATATTTCAATATAAGACATATAAATATATACAAAAAATGCAATATAAAAATGACTAATAATAATACGTTATTATATGCGTCTTTAGATATTATATACAATAATATTTAGAGAAATTGAAAATATTTATTATTGTTAAAAGCCTTCTAATGGCCTTCCAAAAGCCTTCTAATGAGTTGGGCACCGACTCGTTATTTGTTCTTAGAAAAATTAACAAATTGTCATTTTACCCACTTTCCTATCTTACTCCTCCCCTTCCCCTACGTATGAAATTTCTCCTCGGCGCGGATGAGAGACAAGATCATGGATAAGGATCGTGGAAGGCCGGTGTATCTCGGACGAAAATCTCGTAACGAGATTTCCCGTGAGGAGAGACGGGAACCCACCCCGCCAAGATTTCTCTGGGCAACCTCAATAATTATACTTTAATCAAAGTCGCGGCGAAAATTCCGTTTGATCCATCCCGACGATACCTTCCGTACGCTTGGGGGGATAAGAGGACGAGAAATTGCGGCAATTACCATTTTCCGCGCCTCGGGAAATGCCTCGTGCACCCGTCGAGTCGAGACGGATCAAACGGATCAAACGGGCCAGCGAGCGACGCGACGCAACTTGGCTCACCCCGTCGAAGCGAAGCTGACATCTCTCTCATGGCAAGCACGTCGACCCTGATTCTAAAGACTGGACGAGGAACCTTTTCAGAATCGAATTTTGTTGCCGTTATTTATTTTACCGTTGTTTCTAGTCTACAATTTTTTAAGAGAAAGAGGAGGAGAGAGAGAGAGAAAGAAATGCTCTCCGCGACGTTCGACCGCAGGATACAATCTTTTTTTAAAAAAAGCACGGCGAGAGAGAGAGAGAGAGAGAGAGAAACGTTAGCCGCGGAAAGCCGGCAATAACACACTTCGTCAAAGGGCGACAAAATTTCGTTTGATCTCTGTAACGACGTTCCTTTTTTCGCCGGCTGATAAGAAGTAATGGAAGAAGCATCGAGTTCTCAAAGGCCCACCAATTGGCGCGGGAAATCGCGATGGCTAGTAAGAAAGGTCGAAGAAAGACCTCCGCCGCGCCTGTGGCTTTTCATCCCCGTCACGTGGCGCGGTACCGCGTTAAAAGACTTTCAGAAAAAAAAAAAGAGGGGAAAAGTGAAGAGACGGGAAGGAGGGACGAGAGAGGGAAAACGGGTATTCGTAAACAACATATCGATGCCTCCGACCGTCTTCGCAACAAGGAACTGCTCTTTGACTCCTCGGCTAGTTTGCCCGTGTGCCCGTTCGTCTGTCCTTATCTCCGTGAATCTCCTTTTCCTCAAGGCCGAGATAATTAAACTAGAATCATGTGGGAGGGCGAGAATTCTCTTCCCGTTATCAAAAGGAACGGAAGTCGAAATTGCAACGCGTTAAAAGGGTCCACGCCCGGATGTCGGACACGATGATGATGGACGAGACTCTGTTCCTAATTCTCGCGATGATTGTTTTTTCTCTCGAGTTACCGACTCTCAGGAGAGAGACAGAGAAGAGGAGGAAGAGACAAATAGATAGATAGATAGATAGATAGATAAAGAGGGAGGGAGGGAGGGAGAGAGGGAGAGAGGGAGAGAGAGAGTTAATAAAGTCAGATGAATATCACGCTATAATCCGAAGTTCAGCATTAAAACAAGAAAGAATACCATCGGATAGGAACGAGAGAAACTATTTTCTCTTGAGAAATGTCGAGCGTGTCAGAAAATTAAATGAAAGAACTCGGAATGAAATACTTCGAGTAAAACACGACCGATATCTCTCGTGGAAAATAAATACAATGTATTCGGGAGAAAGAGTGAGCGAGAAGGGGAGAAGGAGAGGGAAAGGTATACAACGCACGACACTTTTAAAATGAAAACGGAAATATTTATTCGCAGGATAAATCGCCGCTGAAAAATATATGAGAAATGCAAAATTCATCGAAGGTAGGTCATTCGTCGGGTCGGAGCGTTCCGACGTCGGAAAGCGCGACGGAGGGTAAACTTAATACTTAGAGGCACGAGAAGAGAGATGGAAGATGAAAATTTTCTTTTCGTGTTCTGATAACGTAATTTCGTCCCCTTGTTTGCACCGTCGCGTCGACGAAGAGCCACGGCCACGATGTGTTGGCGATCCCGTACGGAAGAGAAAATAGTCGAGTTTTGTAGCAAACCACGACGACGACGACGACCGAGCGTCGCGAGGTGTTCGTAGTACTTTATGGTTTCGATTAATATCGGAGTTTTATAGGCTCCCCCAACGTCGATGCGGCCAAACGGGCAACATCGGAGATCGATACCGGTTCCGTACGAGCATCGCCATGGAAAAGAACACCGTCCCGCTCGACCCGGAGGTCGATAAATCACGCATCGCGCGACGGATGGCGTATAAATACGCTATAATTGAGGCGTCATAACCAGCGATTCAAACTCACCCTTTGACCCCTTTGTCGCGTCGCCATAATATCTGCGCGAGCCGGAAGAGGTTTCCGCGCGATACATCGAGGAGAATTTCACACCGCCGCGGATTTTTGCTAATCCGCGCCTCATTCCCGCCGGGGAAAGCGAATAAAAGGGACACCGACGTTCTCACGACGGAGGAAATAAACGGTAGAAAAATTATATCTTTCGCGATTCTCGACCCCTCTCTTGCGCTGCAACGCGAGTCCGCATTATTTCCAACCGTCGCGCTTCCGAGTATAAAACGTGTCGCCCGGTTTACAGCTGCACAATCGCGCGACATAAAAAAAGGAGAACACTCGAATATATCTTCCGCGCGGCCGTTACATTTTATATTCGACGATAGTGGCGCGGTCGCGACGCGAAAGAATCCGTTGCAACGGCATTTTCGCCGACCGAGGAGAAAAACGATCCCAAATCGTTCGGAAAATCCCACTACACAGACCGTTGGCGCGAATTGATAGCCGTTCGCGTTGTATCGGGCATTGACGGAATCGTGTGCCGCGGTAAAAACATTTCGCGGGACGCTGTAACCCGTGAGGAACTTCACCGGGAGGGGGAACACGCCCGGCTGTCACACGCGTTCCGCGCGAATTGAAATTCACGTTTCCACGGTTCGTCACGAAATTACCTTCTCGCAGTCGCGGCCGAACTTTCTCGCAGACCATCGTGCAAATAGTTACCTCGCCGAATCACCGGTCCCTCTCTATCTCGAACTCTCTACTCTCTTTGCGACACTCGAGTTTGCTCCGTAAACATCACGACAATGTTCCCGTGGCACGCGCGTGATTTGCAGGTGGAAGCTGCCTCGAAGCCGAGGATCCAAACAGAATTTCACGGGTAGGAACGACGCGCGCGAGTCGGGTCGGATTCACCGCCATCGCCGCATCGCATTGTTTTGAGCGCGACGCTGGCGCGGCGCCACGGCGCCGTTTTTCTTCTCGGTTTACCCGCAATTAAACGCACGGCAGCTCCGGACGCATCCGGTCCCCGCATCCGATAAATTATAGCGGCCCCAGCGCGGGGCGTCAATATTTATTATGCCATCTCGTTTACCCCGTAATGTACTTTACCCGACTCCACCAGTACCCAACACCGGCGCGGTATTTATGGCAGTAGCACTGGTAGAGAGTAGTAATGGTAGTTTATGAGAAAACACACCGGCACCGAGATTCCCGTAAGTGCACTTCCCTTTAACGCTGCACCACGCCCGGTAAGATTATTACAAACTGACCGTGATCAAGCATCCCGTATTAGCGCGCTCGATTTTTTCGTATAATGAATTCCTTTCTTGCAAAGTAACTGTTAATCCTTTCAAAGGGATGTCTCACTAGAAAACTTTACCAACAAAATACTTTCCGTAAAATGTATGTCTCATTGGTCGCCCACAATATTATGTAGGGTGCTTTCCATTTAATGACACAAGTCGACACAAACGTCATTTTGTCTTCATACTACACAGTAAAAAATTTCGTGTTACTTTAACATGGGGAGTTGTAACACAAATATAACGTTAAATTAACCCTTAGCGAACGAATGCCGCCATATTCGCGACATTATATTCGCGAATATGGCGGCATTCGTTCGCTATGGGTTAACACCATTCACCTTGTCAACATACGTGGACAATGTTACGTCGCACTTATATTTACGTAGAACCTATATGTATGTATGAGAAGCATAAAAAGAATAACGTGATCGTATCAGTGTTCATGTAACATGTAACATTTTGAGGATCGATATCGACGCTTATCAAGTTCGTCATCGTCTTTGGCATCCCCTCAAGCCTCTTATAATAATGAAACATCCTGAAATAACAAGCGTATTCGCGGTAACTCCGATGCGAAAGGTGAAAAAAATTTGACACGTGAAATCTTCCCCTTGCTGCCGCTTAATCACCTTACGTTAGTCTCGAGTGAAAAGTCTCGATATAAATATCTTTGCATGCGACCGATACTTTTGAAAATACCTGTATCTGTTGAAGTTAATTATTAAATTAATTTCACAGTCTAATGACACTTATTATTGATGTAACATCGATATCATTATTGTTATTAAAACGAACAAAAGCATCAAGATAATTACACCGTCGATTATAGCGATGCAACCGAAAAATGAGCCTCCGCTCTTCCTGCGGGCCGTCGATTCGTCAATCGAGCCGAAGCGATCGGCAGTTCCGATAATACCGGCTTCCGTTTTTATCTTACTGGTATGGGCCGGGCGGGGGNGGGGGGGGGGGGGAACATGCTCGATTTAATGCGCCGCCAAAGTGACGAGCGCGGCGTTTAATTAAGACGTTTGTTTGACCTCCTTACCGCCGACTTGTTATTTCGCTCGTGGTCATTCAAGATACATCGGGAGTGACAGCTGAGCACGGAAAATGATATAGAGCCGTGTTACAGCGCGGACGTTAAACACACAAGTGACTTACAGATAATGAATTTTTTTCATCAAAACTGGCAGGAATACATTATTTGCGCCGATTTCAGCGGACTGTCCCGATCGCCTCGAGCGATATAAGCATACTTGCATCACACGGCGCAGAGGAAGATCGAAGATTGCGATATCGCCTCTATTTCGTGAAATATCGTCTCTAAGCTCGACGGTTATTCGAGTTACATTTCCCGGAGGCGGCTCTTAACCTTGAAGCAGACATGTGGGTGACGCGTGTCGCTCGTTCCTCTTTTTCAGATATCTCGCTCCGCGTGATAAAACCCGCCATTTCTAAGCGATCCACCTGTGTACCAGCGTCACAACGTCATGCTTGAAAAACCACACGATAGCGGGAAGGAGGAGAAGGAATTCACGTGGGGAAACTTCGCAGGCGCTATTTTAAACCGACGCGCCGGATGAAAATGACTCGGGAGAATATCATTCATTACGCGGTAAGAATCACCCAGGGACACGTCGGAAAACGCAAAGCGTGCCTGGAGGGGAAATCTATTTTTATCCCGGCGACTGCATTATTGTAAAGAAAGAGGAACGTTCAGTCGGATCTGTTCGAGCTGAATAACAAATCTATCGTCATCCATCTACCGCGCGCCGGTAGAACCGATTGTTTCCAGTAGCTGAATAAACTGAAATGGATTCGTCTCCAGGTGTACCTCCAGCCCGTCCCCTTCCGCACCGCCGGGCAAAATCACACATCGCGAGGTAGCAACGCATACGCGAGAGAACGGGTCCATTGGGTCCAACAGCTCCGCATTCCCAATTGACACACGCGGCAACGGGGCGAGATCCCATTTCACCGGAAACTCTCGATAAAACCCTGCGATCCAGGATAAATCCACGGATAATGGGTATCGGCCTCGGCCGGCGTAAATCAAATCGACCAAGAGCCTCGAATGGAAGTCAATGGGGAGATACCGCGGGCTGGAGACCGGCTCGCGCGTTAACAGGCGAAAATGGCCAACTGTCGGCTCGACGATCATTCATTCATCGGCCGGCGACGTCTCTTTAATCACGTTGACACCCAGGATTATTAATACGCTCGCTATCGGTGATCTAATAGCAACGGGGATGGAATTGATGTTCGCGTCGCGCACTCTCGTGCATTATCCGGCCGGCCGGCGTCGCGCGCGCGAGATATCTCATTTCCACGGTCGACGGTGTCGCCCTGTTGTGTTTTCTCTCAGTTTTATCGATTCGTTCGTCACCGAGTTGATCGCGAGAGATCGGTTTATCGACCTCCGACGGATGCGTCGTTACGTTACTTCGGGCTCACCGTGTGCGTGTGTGCACGCGGCTGCGATGACGCACGCGAGCCCACCGCCGATAACGGACGTCCGCGCCCCGAAATTCGCGTACTTCGTACACGCGAGACGATTATCCGTAGTTAGGAGCGTGAATTTTTTTATCACGCGTAAATCGAATCGCGCGCGCGCAAATGCGATGCGACAGTCGGCGCGAGCAAAGGCGAAACAAGCGAACGGGCCCGAACGCGACGATATTGTGAGCCTCAAAGCGCGGGAATAACGTTATTTTGCATAATTCATATTGACAACTCGCTTTTCGTAAAACGTCAGTCACGATTAACACACGGCAGCCCGTGACACGATTCGACTTTAATTGGGCCGTATTGCGTGCAACGTGGACACGCGGCAATGTGGGCGCGCGAACGATCGTTATACACGCTGCGCAACCCAGCCATCCCCCAATATTGACCAATTTCGCGTACACGTCAAAATATCACAAAATGAGGGACGCGAGTAATCCTGCGTGCGCGCACGCGACCGGTCCGGATTGCGCAACGAATTGACTTCGACGAGCAACCGCGCTCTCCGAAAGCCGGAAAACGTTCCTTTAATACACGAGCACTCTCTTTCTTTCTCTCTCTCTCTCTCTCTTCTCACCTCGCTGCGTTTCGCGAGGAATTTCAAGCACGAAGAAGCTCCCTCGCGTCCAGGATTTTCAGTTGGTCGCGAGAGCGGCTGAGAGCAGCCGTGCGAAAGGGCTTTTACCGCGTTCCGCTCGTCGAGACAGCGCCTAGAGCCGCTTGTCTACCGCTCTATTACGCGAAACTTATGCATTATTCAAACGCACCGCGACTCTCATGCGTAGCATGCGTACGCGCCGCGTATCGAACTGTCTGGTCAGCACATATCGTCCCTGACTTTCTCGCCGCATCGGCGAACACGATGCGACGCGACGCGACGGAGATCGGTTACAGTTACAAAGTCGTGATCGCCGAGCGATACGCGTGGCATTACGCCCGATATAGTACCGCGTGTGCGCGAGCGAGCGAGCGAGCGCGCGCGCGCGCGCCCACGCCCGCGGCTCGCATGACAAATTCTGCTCTCCGGCGATCATAACGCCGAGGTAGACGCGATTAGTATCGTCAGCATAAGATACGACCGGAGACAACGAGACGTCTCGAAGCTGTCCCAGCTGTTCTCATGTGATAGAGAGAGAGAGAGAGAGAAAGAAAGAACGAGGAGAAGGAAGAAAAAAACAGGAGATTATCTTTATCGCGAAGTATAATATAACGACATCGATGTAAGTGACAGTGATAATGTAGTAATACAAGAAGAGGGACAAATGAGAAGATAACGAATATATCTCGACGTGACGCAAACTCGAATAATATGAAACCGGGGATTGAAGGGATTGAAACCGGTTTCAAAAATATCGCTTTCGCACCGATATTTGTTGATGTTAAAACAACAACCGAGAAGAAAAAACGGTTCGTACAATTACCAGTATCGTGAAAATTTCGATGTAACACCGACGTCCAATATCATTATTATATCGGAATTTTGCATAATACGGGTATTTGTGGGTTTCGGATTACAATATCAGGATAATATCGGTATTATGCCGGTACTGCTACCAGTGATGCTCCGAATTTATACATGTTATTTCCTTTCTATGTCCTTTTGTGAAATATATGTCATGATTATATTATGAATCTAATTGACTTAATGATATTTACATTCAATAACGTGAAAATAATCATGAACCGTAGGTTTTAGTTAGGCAAAATGTGCGCCACGTTCAAAATTATTATTATTATGTTCTTCAGTCATACGTTAATTTGTGCATATGGTTGACACGAACGGAGAAGATTCGAAATTGAATCCAGGGATTGTTCATCACATTATTTATATCACATTATTACCAATATTATAGCGATATCGTATTCCGTCAAAATCCGTCGTGTCATGTGATCTTCTACAATACTATTATTATATCGATACTATGCAAAATTTCGATATAATAACGAATTTGGACGTTCAATCCCGATATTGTACAAAAATGTTCACGATACCGATATTTTAAAATATCGCTATATACAATATTATAATATTGCCGTTATAATATTGCTAACGTAATAATTTTGATATTCAGTTGCTGGTATAAAAGATCACGTGTGTACAACATTAGGAATTTTTTATTTTCTGTTTTATTAACTTCGTCTGTTGACGGGGAAATAAATCCTTTCAGTACATAAGTATCGATATAAGAGCCATTTACATACACAAAAAAAAGAATACATAAAAAATAATGTGATATAAATAACAAACAATCTTTGACTCAATTTCGAATGCTTCTCCGTTCTTCCGGTTCCCCTTCGTTCCGGTTTAACCATGTGCCCAAATTAACGTACGATCGAAAAAGATAGTAATAATTCCCACATGATACATATGTTTGCCTAATTAAAATTTGCAGGTTCGCTGAATCTTCATTTCTCCTTCAGAATCAAAAGCAGATAAAGATTTATCTCTCTTCGCGGGCGTACAGGCATGAATTAGTGGCATATCGCGGCAGTGTTCGCCGTATCCGCGTGGTGTTCCTACGTGATTAAATCGATAAGAAGGAATGAGGGCGCAAAAATCGCGGAGTTTCTCTTCGCGAGTTACGTCCCGATAAAGTAACAAACGTAAAGTGGCGTAAAGTGCATTTCAAATGTTCTCGCCGGCTCTAATCTCGCCCGCGCGCTATTCCCGGGGACGCGCAGGATCTTTTCCTTTCGCGATTTCAAAGGTGCTGCTCTAAAACGCGTGAGAATTCCGGGCGGAATGAAAATTTACTTCGTACCCTTACGGGCATAACGCAACAGAGTCTAGAGAAAAAGAGAAAGAGGGGATGAAGGAGACAAAGAGGAAGAAAGAGCGATCTGGATCGTCTCTCGGCATATCACGAATGAAGTTTGTAAGCTTTGGTGAGTCTCAACATCTCAACATCTCGAGCAAACGTACGCTGAATAAAAAAGAATGAAGGGTACGGCCGTGAAAAATAACCCGTCGCAAATTGGTAACTCGCCCACTGACCAATTGGACGTTTGCTTTTCCGCGGATCGTGCAACGTGCAAAGAAAAGCGGAGATCACATACGATGGGCGAGGAAAGTAGAATTCGTGAGCTCCTTTTTTTCTCTTTTCTTTTTTTCGCTCTTTCCTATCACGTTTGATGCGACGATATCCGCTTGACGAAGCATTATTTCGCGAAAGAGACGACAGGATGAGGAGAGAAGGGACAGCTTCATGCGCGTAATACTTGCTGAGAGTTTCGAGAGAAAGGGATATTGTCTTTTTTATCGAGATAGCCAGCCAGCCAGCTGGCGATAGGATCAAATCAAAAGGCAATAACGTCAATCAGCAATTTCAGCGATCCTCCGGGGATCAAGCGAGTGAGATTTAAGCGGTACCGCTCGCGGAATAGTAACAAGTGGCGAAAAGGAGCGCGGGTTACACGCGCCTTTGATTTATTGTCAGCCTCCGGTGGGCTTGGAACTTTAAAAAGCCGGGAAACGCCCGCGTGAATTCCAAATATGAGGACAACAACTGAATGAGAAAAAATCTGTATCTTCCGTATTTGTTACTTTTTTTGCGGGTCTGAAAGGAAGAGCGTCTGAATACAATCAACGTATCCGCGTGGCTTTGGCAGATCCTTGTTCCAAATGATCGGCATAATTCAGTGACACACGTGTGAGAAAATAAGGAAAGGCTAAATAACTGCGATTCACCGGCGTGAAACTGATCTGTGTGAAAATTTTCGTCCAACGGTTTCACAACTGGCGCGGCTCGAGCGGCTCGGGTGAACTCGACCGAAGAGTTGCTAACAATGGCCACAATTGGTCCGATGAAAATGTTCCCTTTCTCTGAATCCGGGAGCGAAAGCTCCCCGTCGAGATTTAGCGTCGTACATTTGAAAACGCTCGCGAAACAGAACGATTTGCAAAAGTCAAACTGATCTCGCGCGTCGAATCCTCTAATCGCGTAAATTGCCGGCGAGTAAGTGCCGGCCTTATCAGACACTCCTACGTACACAATGTGCCCAATGGATCGCATAGATCTGGAAATTGCAGCCTTTCGACTCGCTAAGCGAACAGGACCCATTGTTCACTCGGACGCAACGACGGGGAGGGCAATTGCCGCGCGGCGAGTCCTCCGCGGAAAACTTTCCGAATTACAGCTCTATTTGCCCGATCACGGTTGGCTGGACGGTCGAACAGGTTCATTTTGCAGGTGATTCGCCCGTGTCGCAATACGGTAAGAGTGCTATCGAATCGATACACGTCGACCACAGAGCGCCGGCCGCGATGGTACCGCTATTGGTCGGCGGTTCGCGAGCGCGCGCGCTTATACACACACACACACGCACGAGAGACATCGTTTACTCCTTTTGCCGCGCTCCTTCGCGTCCTGGTCTACCGGGAACGTTACGGTTCATTACGTGCCTTCGGGAAAATCAAGGACCACGCGCTTTGGCGGAAGCAATCGGCGGCGTTCATTCGGATAACCGGATAAGTCGCCTCTGTTTGCGACCGCATTCGCGGCAACGTATAACGGAACTGACGGAGAAATACTACCTTCGGAACCATTATCGATCGCCACATCGATTTCCACGCGAGGAACGACAGTGATAGAGGGGTAGAAGGGTAAGACGAAATGGACCAGGCGACGCGATCTGCTTAATTCCTCAGATATAATAACAAATAACGAGCCGACGTCCAACTTATTCGAATCTTCCGGTAATCTTTTGCAGTTTGATTACAATCCGTCAACGACGGTAAATAATATAATAAGAAATGTATTTATATATTCGTAAGTAATTTTGCGACCTTTCTTTATAGAGAATTACACAATTATTGTAAATATCCTCACTTTTTCTATCAAACTACTATGTAGTATATAGTATATGTAAAAATGCATGTAATAACGTATTATTATTTTTCATTGCTCGCAGAGCGATATTTTTTTTAACTGGATGAATAAATATAATGAGAGCATGAACTCTCATGAACTTAAATTTGGTTCTTATAATAAGGAATTCTGTTTCCCGCGACCTAAACGCGTTTGTTTGTCCATTGCCAGGTAGATCCGAAATTCACTTTTCAGTTTCGAGATCGTCATCTCACTTTGTCTCCCCTTTCCCTCATGCACTGTACACGCGGACTACCGTTAAAATTGAATTCCGGGATCGAGCTCGATCGTATTCCCGCTTTATCGAACCACTAAAAAGCCCCCGATATCCGCTTCGATCCGCGCAGGTGGTAAACTTCTCGGAGATAAGGCTGTCATTTCCCGTTTCGTGCATATGCGTGTGTATTTGTCCGGCTTTCCGGTGAAGTCACAGCTGCGTGTGACCCCGGATCTCCGGAGAATAGTCGCTGCTTCCTGGAGAGTTGTCACTTATCTCGATAAATCAGCCCGTACGTGCTCGACAACTCGGTTGCGGCCGCGTTTGATTTAGGATTCGGATAGCGACGATAGCGAAATCGATTTCGAGCAGCGTTATCAAACTCGACAATAATTAGGACATAGCGCATGCGAGTTTCCACTTGCGGACTCGTTAATTGCGCGCACGAGTGACGAGGCCGCGTACAGATAACGGATTCGCGGGGAAGCGGGGGTAAAGTCGCGGCGGGACGACTGCAACGTAAGTGTAAGGTGCTTCTTGAATCCGCGACACGGGCGATAGGCGCTTCATAAACGCGTCGCATTAAATTAACTTAATCCCCGGCATTTCCATTCCCGAGAGTCGTCGGCCGGCTACCTGAGAGTTTTCGCTCGTTCTCGCTCGCCTGTATGGAAAATACCATTTGACGGCTGTTCATTTGCATGCTACACGCGCGACATAGTTACGGCGGCGACCTACAAGGCGCGAAGATAAAAGCGATAGGTCGCGAGTTCGTTAAACGAACACGGGGAGCTTCCACGGATAAAAAAGTAACGGTCGACGAGTACAGCTCGCGTGTAAGATAAGTCGCCGGTTTCACTAACAACAGATAATTCATTCGTGGTTAAACGTCACCTATCCAGTTACCTTTCCTCGCGACGTTGGCTGAAAAAGGAAGGCGGTGTGTGCCGCGTATGCGGGTGTGCATATACACATACGTGTGCGCGTGCGTACGTGTGTGTGCGGGTATGTTTACGCAGCGGATAGAAATTATCCGGCGAACTAAAGAGCCAGCGGCCGTTAATGTAATTCTTTCTCTCAAGCATGACTTGAATCATATTATTGTGAATGCGAAATATTTCCTGATCTGTCGTTGATATTTCCCGACGATAATCGACGATATCGAAAGCTGCTAGTATCTCCGACGTAACGTTACTATGAAATTTAAATCGATATAAATTAAAACACATACACACATTCTGTATAAAGAATATCTGCGAACTGAGGTGTACTGAAGAAAGGTGCTACTTTCCAAGTAATATTCGCTTGTTGCAAGTAAAATAGTTTCTCCAATACTCATTGGCAAATACGTCCCAGAAGTAGAAGTATAATTGACGTATAAATTTACGAAATTTAGGACCATTTTATACCTAATAATTCATTTACAAGTTAAACTATTATCGCATTCAAGTAAATATTTACGGAAAAATTATTAAAATATACTTAAATCGATCAAAATATTACTTGATTTAAGAGGTTGGGAAACAGGTAAATTGCGTTCATTTGATCCTGGCACTTTTTTCTGTGTAGACGACGACATTGTGTAGCGTACGTTATTGATATTAAAAGAAGTATACAAAATTGCTTTTAATATCGCGCCACAAAAGCAACCAATGTTATCGAGCGGTTCGAAAGCGAGCAAACATACGGATGTATTTCCCTCGTTCACTTCCTCATCGCCCGTTCAGCCCTTCAATCGCACGACGAAAAGTGCGGATTCGAGTGTGCGTGTAAAACGCGGCTGTGATCACAAAGGCGCAACGCGACGCGGACTCAACCGTTTCGTATTGGCGCGACGCGTAGTCGGAGTTTCCTACGTTATTTCCGCGCGCATTATGAAGTTTCTCCCTTCGGTTCGCCGTAAAGGAAATGTCGTAATAAGCGTGCTTAAAAGGTTAAATTAGTACATCCACGGCGGATCAAATAGCTCGACAAACCTCATCACGTGGTCCTGTCAACATTATTAGGCCAGTTTCATATTACAGACTGTCGCTCGTAAAAAGAAAAAAAAAGCTATTTTAAAAAGGCGAGACGCAGCTGCAAAGAGTTTCCGAGCGGTACGAAGCGCCTATTCCATTATGCAAATTTTAGCCAATCATAATGTCCCTGAAATACGATGTTTATTTGAAAGCTCGCAATCTACACGGTTTTCCGTGTGTTGCGCAGCGGGCAAATTTAAAATCCAGCGACCCTCATATATTCAGTCGAATTCACTCGTGATGATACCCGAGTCGAAATTTTGTCGCTACTTTTAAGGGGATGCTATATTTGAAAAACTTTACCGATAGAATACCGATCTTTTCCCGGAAGTTTACGTTTAGAATTGAAATTAAATCTATTTTGCTGCCTTAGCTCCTATCGTATTGTAGAATTAAAGGTTTAACATATGGGAAATATTTCGACTCGGGTATTCCCTCACATCGCGCAAAATATGTAATTCTGCTCGTTCTTCGTTATTAAGCTTGCGCTATCTCGGACAATAAGTCCTTTTTACATCCCTAAGATCTTTAATCGAGCACCCACTGTTGACAAACAGTACGACTGGTCCGTTGGTCACACCCGGTATGCCGGACTCCGCGACGCTTATCTCGCAACAGGCGTACGCTGTCGGCTTCATGCATCGACGCCCTCGATCATTCGACGTGGCGACTTAGCCACATTGTACAGTAATGTTACACGGGCGAACGCGCCGGTCGCGATCTGCGATTCGCGAAAGAAAGCAACTCGAGAAGGGTCGCGCGCGGGATCTCGATTGCGAGCTTCGCCGTGCTACAATGCCGGTGACTTGTAATTCTTGCTATACCGAGGTGGGCAACCTCGGAGTGGCCGAGGATGGAAGAAACTAACGAGAGGCAAGTCCCGTCGTTCAGGTATCGCCGTACGCATCGGAAGGAAGGTATCGAAGGGAGGTATCGGCACTCCGCTTCATGTTCTTAGTATATACATTCCACGCAAAACATGGATTCGAAATTTCATTCATCTTGAGAAAAGGTCGCGCGTAATCATTTCAACTCGAGAGCCGAAAGACCGCGTTGAATATCCCGCCGTAGAAATTTCTCAGGATTTTCTCCAATATAGCGCAGATTCCGGTTAGAACAGCCAAGGCCGTTCCGAAATAGTTTTTCCTAGAATTCCTTGAATAAAAATTAGGACACCGCCCCCGCCATTAATAGGGAACTCTTCTTTCTTCCACCAAGTTTTAATCGTACTTCTGTCTCTTTCTAAGTTCTAAGTGCGCGCTAGTTCAGCGAAGAAGAGCGCCTAATATATACATCACTCGTGCAACGGAATCAACTTTCGCATCAATCCAACAGAATCCACAATTATTTTGGGAAATCGAACTAAAAGTCCCGATAAGAGATCTCGAAATACCTTTTATGCGAGATGCGGTCAGAATATCGATATCTGATATCAAGAGGGAAGCGCCCATATCTCGACAACCATGAGAGTGGCTCGACGGAATCTTCAAGAATTGCCGTCCGCGATGAATTCATTATCCCTGCGACAAAGTTCGCGACTTTCTCTTGAGCTTGAATTTCAAGAGCCTCCATATAGATTCACCCCCTGATCCGCCTACCATAAATCGCGAAGGACGGTCTGATCGTGCCTTACCCTACCTATTGGCGATTACGA
This sequence comes from Dinoponera quadriceps, assembly GCF_001313825.1. Classification (NCBI taxonomy): domain Eukaryota; kingdom Metazoa; phylum Arthropoda; class Insecta; order Hymenoptera; family Formicidae; genus Dinoponera; species Dinoponera quadriceps. Next base: position 477,515 of record NW_014556702.1, read on the forward strand.
TGAAAGTGTGCTTGCGTTTCTCGCCCGCCCGTTTTCCCGTCTCTCCCCGGCAATAAAGTAGCTTTCGTTAATTCGCCGTTTCCTTCTGTCGTCGCCAGTTCCTCCGCAAAAGCGCCAGCTGCGATCGGTCGGGACGGTCCGAGATTTCAGCCCTGATTAAGACAAATCGTTTCCTCGCGGGGGTGAGGATACCCCCTCTACAGGGAGTGTCGCGGAGGTCTCCCGTGAATTAGCAGACACCGACGGAGCGGATAAGTAGATAGACGGACCGGGCAGCCGCGGATCGGCAGACAGACGGGCTAAGCTAAGGAGGAATATCGATTGCCCCGGTGTACCGTGTGAATAGCAACGAGGCGAATAGCGCGTAGCGGAGGCGGAAACGTTTGCTTTAAAGTATGCGAGCGGCATGCGGCGAACGCGCGGCACTCACCACGTTGAGTACACGTCAACTTTTGCTCTTTCCGCCGAGGAATGCAAATCAAACATCATCTCCACGCAGACCGAAAGTATACTTGTTACATCCGCACGTGTCTGCCGGGAAAGCGAAGAGCCAGAGAGGAAGAATTAGAAACGGATTTCTTTTATCTACGACTGTCGGAATCACGAGCGTCGGATGGTTCGACGGGATGCGCGGAGAGAATGTCCAACAATTTTCCGGAGACAAGAGAGGAGAGAAAGGACGAAGCGGAAAGAGACAATCTGATTCGCCGGGAAGAGGCGAGCTCGAAATTCGCAACCGTGGCCAAGACGAAAGCCAGGACTACAGGTACACCCTGTATAGCGCCGTGGATTATCGAACTTGGCCAGCGCCGGCGGTTCGTGCCCAGCGATGCAACAGGCGGCTCATCCATAGAGCCGTTCCACTGCGTTGCCTCTGGCGTTGCTCTGTAATCATTTACCCGCTTCTTTCGACATCGTATTGGATTACCATCAACGACTTATCACACGCGCGCACACATGCCACACACGCACGCACACGTCGCTAGGCGCACGAATACCCATGATCGCTCGCCCGTATCATATAATTCAACACGGTGACAATTGGACAATGGGCGTCTCATGCCCGTTCGCAATTCTTTCCATCCGCAAGTTGCTTGCCTAAATTGAAGTTGATGAAAGTGACGAGTCGCTGGCCATTTTTAAACGAGACGAACGATCGGGAAGGGAGTACGAGCGAACGGTGAATTCACGTGGAATTCAACAGGTCCGCCCCGTGAGGCTCGAGAAAATCGGCGATTCCTTAAGTTCGAGTGCGCGTCGTGCATTGTGCGAATGACCGAGCTCTCGAAATGGGGCACGAGAGTCTCCTCCTCGCGAAGGGGAAGAAACGGGGACTCCGGCCGGAGAATGGAGACGCTCCCGGCAAGGAAAGGGGACGAAACAGTCCGCTGATGAAACGGTGGGCAGCACTTTGCGAGATGAAACCGCATCTCCGAGAGAACCGCGTCCCTCGTGCCGTCAGTTTCTCACCCGCGTCTTGGAAGCTTCTGAATCGTTTGCGAGAGACACGGTAAAGGAACAAATAGCATATCTGCGAAGAATGATGAAAAGGTGAAGAAAGGAGCGGAGCCGAGAGGACTGTCGTCGGTGAGACGATTTTCCGGATGAGGAATAGATGCAAAAGAGGAGGGAGCGGGAGGGGTTGAAGAGTTTCCACGCCGTTCGCCCGTCTTATAAGACTCCGTGTTATTAAAAGACACACGGTTACGGTCATCTCTTTCTCTCTTTCTCTCTTTTTAGGCTTTCACGTACAATTGCAATGGTACAGAAATGTTCGCGGAAATTTTCCTTATTGGAGCAGACACACGCTCGACGCGTACAAGTTGCAACATTTTTGCTTTAGATAAATGTTTACTCTACTCGACCAGTCGAGATTCCAATTTGGAAATTTTCATTCGCTCTCGTCACATATTGGACAATGTGTCAATTTTCGCACGTACTTTCGCTACATAGAAGCACTCGTAATTCTGTGCAACCAATAAGACATAAGACTTGGCAAAAAAAAAAATCAATATTCCATGGGTCAAGTTTGCAAGTACAGCGTCTCCTTAAACTGCACATTCTGCATGGTAAAAGAAATGCGAGGAACGAGAAGAGAATCGAAAATCGCGAAAATTCTCAAAGGATTTATTACTAAGATGTTCTCTGCTCGTTAACCTAAAAGAGCACAATTTCGCACAAAAGACAGTTTTATGTGAGGAAACTTTCCTCCCGCGAGGAAACTTCTGGGAAAAGCCGCTGTTTCGTAATTTAAAATAATGTATTGTCTCTGCGACACGGCTGAGAGGCGGATTGCCGCAGATTCCGTTAGCGTGAAAGGCGGAAATTTGCGAGGCATAGATTCGCGAAAAGGCGAAAATCGCCGGCCGCGCAACGGACGAGCGAATGACGATCACAGGGCGAAGAAAGAGTGAGGAAGGCCGACTCACGAGTCGACTCCCCGTGCTGGACGGAAGAAAACAAACGCTCGTTAACGAGGCGCATCAGGGCAGATTGAAGAGATTTCCTGCCGCGGTTTAGCCGAGCGACTCTCTTCTCCGGCCTATATAGACCCCGACCGTCGACCGGGGGACCCGAGGTTAATTTATCGAATTAAACGTCGCACAATTGCGTTATAAGTCCGAGTCGCCGGGGGAGTTTTTGCCGGCCGCGAGCGAGCGAGCGCGACGCGAGTGCGTGTGCGTGACGCACGCGATACACGCTGGCCGACGGATCGTTCTTTCTACCGTCTAGCGCGCACGACGAAGGGAGAAACAATGCCCCTTCGGTTTCCCCAAACCGCACCCGCGATGTCGTAATCTATCTCTGGAAACGTATCTCGAAAAGAACTAAGATGAATGGGAGAGAATGCGTCATGTTCCCGACAATAGATAACGCTAGATAATATCGCGCCGGTGTTATAAGAGGCGATTCTCGCCAGTGACATTGTTCGGCAATCTCCGATTGCATTCCGTGCCCCCAAGGTTTTCTGCGAAACGTGCCGATGTGATGTCAAAGATTTTATTTATTTCCTCTTATTTATTTCGTCTTTTCGACGGACACATTTAATTTGTCGTTAGGACAAAAGTGTCCCCCCCCCCCCCCCCCNAATTTGTAGATTCAGTAAAATAATCCGAGCGAGTTTGATCATGGCCCCGTGTTTAACGTTAGTTAATTTAGAAGTTACGGTGAATAAAGGCGGCCGGATTATTTTTCCGTCGCGCGGAAAGGTCTTCCGCTGCGAGCTTATGCGGAAATACGTCGTTATACTATTGATCCATCTTGAGCGCATCGCAACAATACTCCCTGTATATTGTTACAGAACGTCTGTAATTGGAAACGGGATTTCAGAGTTGATTTCCTCTCTCACACAGCTATGTCGAATTTCCTTTGAGACTCGGTAACAAAGGATCATCGTCTCTAATTGCGAAATCTTATTCGTGAATTTACCGCGAAGCTCGACTGTTATTAGAACGGGGTTAATCGCTCGGCTCTAATATTCAATGGATTTGCGATTCACTTCGCTATTATCGGTGGAGAAAGTTCACCGTTAGTTACACGTCATATTTGAAAAATATCCCGCGGAGAAAGACAGATCGAGTGAAATTTCAGTAAGGAAGAATCGACTCCGAATTCGCTGAACACGCGCGTGCATTGATTGCCGGCCCACGTGTTGCAACATACTCGTTCCGCGTACGTGCACGTGCATACGTTATTGTGTGCGTGTATGTATGTGTATATGCGCGTATCGTGTTACAAAATATACATGATTGGAAGCGGGATTTCGCAGTTGATTCCCTGCCACGCGTGTCCGTTCTCTTCCTCTCTCTCTCTCTCTCTGTCTCTTCTCGTTCCTTACTCTCTCTTTGCCGCTCAATTACGTTAAATTGACACTCGCTAAATACGAAATCTTACACGTCAGCCGGCTCGATTTAAAGTCCAATTATCGAGACATGTCCGACATCAAATACACTGAGATTATCTCACGCGAATATCCGTCAGTCTTCCGTTTAATTAAGATCCAAAGTCACCCGAGCGTACGTCCTTATTACCGACCGTCTTAAAGTACACCCACGTTACCGTTAGCGGAAGCCCGTGATTGATAACAGGATCGCAAAGTCGATCCCCGCATCCGCACAACTATTCCGATTTCCTCCGAGACTCTCGGTAACGAAGGCGCCTTGCTGCAGTCGACGTTCGTCATCGACGACGACGACGCCGCCACCGTCGCCTATTTCAGAAACAACCTGTTGGTCGACCTTCCGCTCGAGTTGTTACTCGATTTATCGACTTAGCGCCGAGGCGGATGACTGATATCGGGTCTGCTCGCGGAATAATTATCGGCTGATACAATTAATGGCAGCGTCGCCGTCGCGCGGATATGAGTCGGGGATACAGTTGACGAAATTATACGTGTCCCGCGTGTTCGTCCAGCCGGAGCCACGCGAGAAATTAGCAGAAGCCGGGAGTTTAATTAGCAAACGCGAAACTACCATACGTCGAAGCGGATCAACTGCTAATTTGTTTCTCTCGTGATTGAGAGAGCGAGTTGCGGCTCCGTAAGCGTTCGCACGGGAACGTACGTACGTATACGCGCGTGTTGGTCGCAACGCGTTGCCGGCGGGATAGAAAATTCATCGGCGATTACCCGCATAATAACGCGCCACGGCGTAATGTTGAAGTAATTATTAGCGATATTAATGCCGCGACGATTACGCGTCCTTGTTATTTGTAGAGCGAGCAAATGGACCGGAAGAGATTTTTGCAAATTGTCGAAACTCTAATGAACGCCGCATCTGCGGAAACATCTCGCGCGTCCGCGTGATTCGCGCGAGGAGTAATTTAATAGCAAATTTATGCACGCAGATCACGTTCCATCGCGGTATAACCAATCGTCAGAGACCCCGCGTCAACAAATTTCCCCACATTTTCCCATATACAGCATGGATGCCGATTAGAATATTCGAAGTTGTTCCAAAATAGGTTATCCCATTATGACATCAATTGCAATGATGAAAACATTGATTGAATTAACGTGACATTAAAGCACCTTGGTGTATTATTTGTGACTTTCAGATGAGACGAAAGTTGGATCGTGCGTCAATCGCGATCGCTGACCTATCAGTTCGGTTCGGAGAAAAAGAGAGAGGAAGAGAGAGAGAGAGAGGGAGAAAGAGAGCAAGTCTTTCTCAAATCGTCGCAACAGTCGCGCAGCGGCGTTTGTCCGGGAAGCGGTTACCGGGGGGAAAAAAGGAGAGGAAAACACGGGAGAAGTAAAAGAACAAAGATAATTAGTTTATCGTGACGGAGTTGGCTCGCGCGAGAGAGCACGGGGCCACAATTTGCTCTCTCGCTCGGTAAGTGAATATTCTTCATTCGGCTTGCTTCGTCGAAGGTCGTTAGGCACGCGATATAAAAGCGATAGAATGCGGCGCCACCGCGACCGTATAGAGCGTCCCGCTCGCAAAATGCATTATCAGGCAAACGAGAAAGAGAGAGAGAGAGAGGGGCAGCGTAAGCGAGCGAGCGAGCGAGCGGAGCGGATTGTTCCCTCTCGGTGTGTCTCTCGCGGTAACAGTATTTGCGGAACACTTAAATGGAATCCCGTCCCAGGAACCGCCGGCGCCCGGTGTGTGCCCGGTGTGCCAGCGATACTGTGCACACACACGACCGTAAAGTGCGCGCCATTATTATGTCCGTGATAGCGCGCGTATAGGCACCGTACTTTACGCGAGGGTGGAGAACACGGGAGTGACAGAGGAGGAGGAGAAGAGGAGAGTCCACATCTCCGGCGGAGGGAGGGAACGCGGCGGGGATGTTTCAGTTTACCCCGTCGGCGGAGGTTTTTGCTCCTGGACCCACGGAGCTTCGCCTCGCGAGACGGTCCCGTGGCAGGCTCCGAATCCGCGCCGTCGGCTAAACGGCCGAGCGAAAAATACTATTAATTTCTACCTGGGTGGTTTCCCGAACGGCAGCGTATAATAACGCACTATGAAATTACTGGCAAATTACTAACGATGCTCGCGGTGATCTCCCTTGAGCGATGTGAATCCCTCGCGCGAATGAAGCGAGAGGATTCTTTCTCTTCACGGAGAGAGAGAGAGGGAGGGAGAGAGAGAATCTTGGCAAGAATTTTCGCGGGATGCGACAGCGCGAAGCGACGGATCAACGGGCATCACTTCGATCCGAATCGATGAGCCAATTAAATAACGCTTCGTTCGAGTAATCCCTTGTTAAACCCTGCTAATGCTTGCGAGCTCTCTGTGCGCCAAGATTTCCTAGCGGCTTACGTCTCTCAAATCGCGCGTATTATTGCAATAATCTTATCGTGACCGCATGACGCCACGAGGAAGCTCCAGATAGGCTGCGGTCGTCCGGATTTGATCCACGCGGGTTCCGGTGAGAAACGTTATGTTTCGAATATATGATTCCAAGTGGGGAATATAGACAGACTATTTTATGATAGATTATTTTTAAATAACGAAATTATTAAACGGCCTTAACGTGGGGCGTATACGACCCACGGTGGCGGCGGACGAGGTAACCTCCTAGTCTGATATTCGATCAAACTGTCACTCGACTCTGGCGATGACAGCCGCACACGGCACGAAGCCAAGGCGTGTAGCGCACAGCCAATCAGCGTCGCGGAAAAGTGGCTTCTCGTCCCGTGCTTGGGATGAGAATGGAATTTCCAAATGGTATCGTAGCGGGACCTATTTTGGGGGAACTTTGGGCATTCCAGTTCGGTATCTATATTGTATGGGGGCAAATTTCTACGTTGGGAGGAGTAGGCGAAGTTAGCACGCGCCGATCTCGAATAAAAAAGCACCGTTCCACCGGCTAATAACGCCTCCTCTCTCTTATTAGCTAATACGCTCCACGGAATAAGTGAAACGATCGTGCCACGAAGTCGCTCGTTATTAAGTATATAGCGTGCACCCGCGGTAATTACGCGGGGCGCAGCCGCCGCCGCTGAATAAAACTGGGCGCATTGTAAAACGGCAATGCATTACCGACGTATCGCTCGCCTGACAGTTTATTACTCCGGGCAATAATCTTCCCGTTTCCATCCCCCCCCCCTCCCCCGGTGTCTTCCTCTCGTTAAATATGTTCTTTTGTCTCTCGCGGCCATGAAAAGCCACTCCTATGCGGGCTCTGCATGGCCACTGTCGAAAAACAGTGCAAACGCGCATTTAAGGCCCGCCTGAGACGCGGAACGCACGGCTAAGAATTCACGCGCACCTTTCGAATTTATGCCAAGTACAACGTATGATTGAATATGTATATATGTATATTGAACGTATATATATATGTATACATGTATATTTCTCCCTGTTGAACATTTCTAGGTAGATTCCCACGGAAATCCGTAGAAACTCACGTGAACCCATGAAAGATAATCAAGATTTATATAGGAATCAACATGGTTTGTGGAAATTTACACAGGAATCCACATGGATTTCTACCTGGGACCTGGATTTTCGGCGCAAATCCTTGGGGGCAACCATGCAATTCCATATGAATTTCCTATATGGATTCTCACTTGGCTTCTTTATTTTCAACAAGGCTGCTATGGATGCGTAATAATAATTTGTAGTGAATCTATCACTGGCCAAAATCAGTTGAGTATTGCGCAAAAGAGCTACGTGGAAGTGTTTCCATTAAAAATGAGCAAATATACGCTGATTATCGGTGCAATACTGTTTTACTGATTCAATCAGTAATACTTTCGCTGATTCGACTTAAGAGAGCAGCCAGTCTTGTGCAATTAATGATCAGTAAAGGAATTAATTATACATTATACTTCACGCGTAACTTAATGAGACATAATAGTATTATGCTAGTCATCACCACGGCTCTCTCTCTCTCTCTCTCTCTCTTTCTCTTTCTCTCAATATGTTAAATCTATGAATATAAGATTCGCTAAACTTTTCCTTCGTTTCTTCTCGCAAACGACGGTCCCTCCCCAACCACGTCGCTTTACATTGAATGCCGATTGTGACCTCAATGTAATTAGAGATACGTATTATCTAACATGTATACAGGGCGTACTGGAGACTTCACTCAATGTGATCGGTGACGAGTCCAGCCCGCAGCTCGTCCGACATGCGACGTGCGATTCTACTTTCCCGCCGGGCTGTCTCGCGTTGACGCTCTTCGAATTCCCTCTCTCGCGAAATTTATTCGAGCCGAGTCCATCTAAATATAATCGCTCCGCTATGAATTCAAATGGGCGAATACAATATTTACGATCCAACGTTCATTCGCTCGTTGCGGAAGATGGTATTATTACGATGCCTACATTGTTGCGCGCGTATTAATGCCACGGCCACGGTGCAGTCGCTGGCGCGTGTCAGCTTCTCGACAACATATTATTTATTACCTCTCCCACGTGAAGCGCGACCGCCTCCGCGCGTTCACGTGTGTCCGCGGTTGTCGGAGGCGCCGTCTCGAGTGCGTTGCGCCGAAACGTCGCGGGAATCGAAGGAAAGCGAACGAACGAGCGAGCGAGCGAGAGAGAGAGAGAGAGCCGGGTCAAACACGGCCTATCAATTGACGCGGAGGGTTATCTGATGCTTTCATCTACCAGCGCGCCGACCTCACCAACGTTGATTAATCGTCGGATCGCCGTGATAAGATCGTGACATAACATCCCGATAACTTCGAGCTACCAAAATTGGGTCGGCTATCTTTCACGGCCTTTTTGCGCGGAACATGTGTGTTTCGACGATCATAATAATAGTCCTTCTTTTAATGTGTGGAAAAAAGAGCGTATATGTAGAGGAGAAGAGCTCTGATATTATGTACCTACTTATCATTTATCGAGGAGAAACATTATCGTTTCATCGGATTACGGCTTGCGAAAATAGAAGATTTCGAAATGATTTTATTGGCCGACATTTTGAAGACCGAACGCGAGATCAAAACGATATAATTGGCCGGATCGGGATGTGGAAGGACCTCGCGGCGAACGCGACAGTTTGACAGTCAATTAATAAATATGGCGGCTGGATTGATGCATGGTTCCATCGCGCTGCTATTTATATGCTCGCGGTGGTACGCGAGAAAATTAATTTCACCGGGCTGCGCGCTGACATTCTCGGAAGACGGAACAGGTATCTCTTATCTAGCCGGCAGCTAATTACCGCGAATGACGGCGTTATAAAGCGCACCTTGAAACTACGGAACCGATACTAAAAACACAGGAGACGCACCACAGCCGCGTCTCCTTCCAGACAACGTATTATTCGAATAGCATTTGCCCCTCCCCGCTGAAGCAACACGTCGTGATTATCATTTAAATTGCAACAAAGTGGCAATAAGTTACCGCGCGCGCCGTATATCCGCTCTGATACGTTATTCACCGAGAGTCCGCAATTATTCTCCCATTTCTGTTCCGCCTTGTTAAATATCGTGCGTTTTTGTGAGCGGTCGATCGCGGTACGCCGCATGTAAATCGACGGTAGCCAGCATTCCCAGGATGAAGAAAGTCTTTTTTCCGCGGAACATAAACGGTAGCTTCCCATTAAACGCTGTGCGCCTCATTTATCTTCCAAGCACTCTTCGTACGATAAAATCCCGATTTTTCGGAGGAGAAAAGATCGAATTCCGATACGTTTGATATATCGTTTTTATATTCGTCAGTCATTCGTTGAAATTGATGTTTCATTGTTTCCCGCAATAGACATTGTTTTCCGCGAACAGAGATATTTTTATTTACTTATATTGCCTTCTACCCGAAAGGGAATTTCTCTTCATTTTATTTGTAACAAAATACTTGAATAAGAAAAAATCACTCTCAAGGTAGTCGGTTCGTAGAATGTTGGATTTTCAGTGACGCTGTTAAGGGGGGACCCCTCCATATAATTTATTATTTACTGAGAACAAATATTTTCCCGTAAGATTATTTAACTATATAAGCAATAAATATTAATTTTGAGCAAAATTAAGACAAATATGCACACAATATTATAAATACGGAGATATTGTTTTTTATCTTTTATATTTATTCTTTATTTATGTCAATTGAGCTAATGAAAGTGCACGCATAATAGAAAGCGGTATATAAGTATATATATATACATATATATCACGGGTATTACTATAAATTGTAAATTTCCTATAGCTGTGTTTTCAAAACAAAATGACTTGAAATTGAATAATTCTAATATTTTTATATAAATGTCTCTATATTAATACTTAATATCATGGTAACTTTTCCTTCTGGTTTAGAAGAAATTAAGAATAAGACATTAACCTAATCTTAACGAGTGTCGCAACTCACAGTATTTAAAAGATATCTAAAAATATTTGTTAATATTATGACGCCAATAAAGCATGAAAACAACATATTTCCTGTGTACTGGATGAATCTGAGATTTCTCGGAAAGAACTTCTTCCTCGAATATTTGATTGGATTCCCCTTTTCTCCCGACATCAGTTCCATCCCACGAAGCTTTTCACGACGAAGTTATTATAGAAATACCTCTGACGGAAAGCTTCTCTCCTCTCTCTCTCTCTCTTCTCTTTTTTTTCCTTACATCATATTTTCTGCCCAATATGCTTTTTAAGAATATCTCCGTTTAGAATAACATTTTTAATGGAGTGTATATATGTATGTGCGCGCATGCGTGGATGTGTAAAGAACATTCTGAGGACCGGTCGCAAAATCTTATTACAGTCTTAGAACACTCCACTTTATCTCTTCTCTTTTTTCCCCCCGTCGTCTTCACCCCTTACTTTTTCTATTATCATATTTTTATTTAATGCGATTTTCCTCCTATATTTTATCGATTAATGCGAGAAGAAGCCAACGATAAACCTCCCACATGTTTCTCTACCCAAGTACTTTAACGTTAACCGCGTGACTCCTTGGGAGGAGAAAGCCGATTCGCGCGCGAAGCATGTAGTTTCCATTGAATTTAAATTCCGTCACGACGTCCCGATTTTATTGCACGGTAATTTGCTTCGTCCCCCTCCCTCGCCGCCGCATCGCTCCACACCCGCTCGTGTTTCTGCTCGTAATTCTACAATCCTTCGCGTAATAATGCGCGGGCGATCGCGTCCAGAGCTCCAGGACGGATTGTCCGGTAATCTACATAATGGCGGACAATGTTGCCGAGTAGGTGGAACGTCCAGGAATTAACTCCAGCCGTCGTGTGTGTCGGCCTGAAATTTATAGTCGTCATTTTGCCGGCTGTTAATGCCCAGGATAAGTGTGCTCGCATGAGCGCCTGCGCTCTCTCTCTCTCTCTCTCTCTCTTTCCTCTTTCGCCGCGAAATATCGAGAGTCGGCGAAGAAACGAGATCCCCATCGCCGTTCCGCGCTCAGGGACCGCAACGGGGCGCAGCACACGCCCCTCGTTCGCGATTTTAGTGCAACAGTTTCACGAGACGACGCTTTCACAGTGACGTCAATCATCGCGTGTCGCTCGACGGCGTATAAATAAATTAAAGGAGCTCGCGGCGCGCAACGGACGTCGACAAACTCGGTGACGGGGGTTCGGAGAAGATGTCTTCGCAGGCGTATCGTCGCGAGAGATGTAGCTTTGAAAAATTAAAGTAAATCCCGAACGAACGAGCCCACCGTTCCCGGGGCTCCGGCGACCCGTCGATAAATTCGCCGGTCATCAGGTCCGGCCTCCTGGTGTTCGCTATTACCTCGCAGGTCACGATCGACCGCGGCGGCGAATACTGCTGACCCGTCTCTCTCTCTCTCTCGGTAACGACCCGCGCGCCAGGTCGCGCCGGGCCGCCTTCGCGCCGTCCTTTCGGCCCCGCGCCGCCGTCGCGCGAGTTTCGTGCCAAGCACGTCGCGCGGAGCGGCCGGAGGGGCTCGTCTAGCTAGACAATTTGTTACTTCCTTATCACTCGACCAACTCCCGCCCCCTCTTCTCTTCTCGTCCTTCGGCCGCGCCACACACGTGCTGGCAAGTGTACACGCGAGCGCGCCGCCGGTGGCATCGCTTCGATCGCTCCGTTCGTTTGTTCGTTCGTTCCTCGCGGAAGAAGGGAAAAAAGGTAGGTGAGCTCCCCCTCTCGATGAGGGGAAAGGAAAGGCGATTTATCGGACACGCACTCTGAGATATGATCCCCACGGTGCAGTGGGCTCGACGGCGCCGTTCGCCGCTAATAGACGGATTCCGTGCGCGTGACGAGCACATTCGTCCCCGTCGGGAAGCGAATTGATTCCTCCTCCGAAACTGGAGCCCCCGAAAGGCCCAAGTGTGCCTTTTCCCGAGCCGCGTAATGAGATCGGAGGATACGCCTCAACAGGATCTTCATCGGAAGCATAGCGGAAGTTACGCCGACACGGAGACTAATTAGCTGCTCATATAATCACAACTGAAGTTTAATTAATTTAGGCGATGTACGGTATCGATCCATGATGGGATTCGAGTTCGAAATGCCTTTCCTCTTTCTCTCAGCGCCGAACGAGACAATGAATGAGAGAACTCGAGCGGGAGATCTCTCGAAGTAATTGATTAAAATGATCCTCCCTGCTGCGGACCATTTAACGAAGCGCCCCCATCGTCACACAGTTTGTTTTAAATCCCTCGCTCTCGCTTTTTGTTTGCGGCGTGAATTCGAGGACGCAGCTCGATTTTCTCCGCGCTTCGCTATCGGAGGCGGCGACGTCAATGCTCTGGCAGCATCCCACGATCGCGCGCTATCAACGGTAGATGGCAAGAGCACGGTGTTTCCTTCCGGTTACAACGAGTGTTATCGGAGAAATACATTCGAGAAGAGGGAGAGGGGGGGGGGACACCTTCGTTGGACTCCCACGACTTACTGAGCTCGCCCGCTGCTCGCGATCGCTCGTGTTATCGAACCGTGTCTTTTATCGCAGAATCGCGCGAACGACGATATCGCTATCGCGCGGCCGCGACTGGATTCTTGTTTATTGTGTGAAAGCGTGAAAAAACGCGCGGTGTAACACTTCGATCGTAGATTTCGAGGGAATACGCGAGAGCCGAATGTTTATTCAAGGGAATATTCTATTTAGTGACACCCGGTTTAGATTTGCAAGTGAAATTGATTTCCAACCGTGGCGCGATCGCGCCGACGCAAAGACGATTTAAACCGCCGTATGTGTCGCATCACCGCGTATCAGAAACTTTCATCGGCGCGACCGCGTGTAACGTATTAAACTCGCTTCCTGTTGATCTGATACGTCAGGCGATTACGCTCGCTGACTTTGAGAAGTCGTCCATCGATCGTTTCCTCTCTATTATGCATGACAACGCGTCGACGTATCAACGATTACTTCCCGCGACCTCGTAATCTACACTTGCTGAATAAACATAAATATCACAATTATCCGCCGTAACGCGTACGTATTCCGTTATATAATTAAATAATTATGTAATAATCGAATAATTGTATAACAATGCACATATTATATTATTACACTCAGAATGATATTTCACGCAAATGTGTAGGAAAATTAGAAATTATCCGCCATATTGTCGGATTTTCATTCTCTCTCTCGAAAATGGAATTTTTTAGATTCACTCATTACTCGTCGCGTTAATTCAGCCTTGTTCTACTTTACGTATTCGGCTGTCTCTTTGGTGTTTTTCATTCTTCGACCATATCGTGTCACATTACATGCCCGTTTGCGAAAGAATGTGAACACGTTTTTCTCGACGAAGTTAGAAGCGTCGCAAGTCACGAGACATGCGTGCCACTGCTCACGGATTTGCGAGGTAATCGATTACGACAGCAGCCGAAATGATAGTGCACGGTGTAAATATATATTTTGACATTTTATTGTGCTTTTATATCCGACAGACAAGAGTATAATATACATATCTACGTTGCCGAACTCTCCGTTGTAGTCGCGACGACATCGGACGTCTCGCGTGCCATCATTTCGACTGCTATGTAAGCCCATGAATGTCACATTGCGAGAAATCCCATGAGAATTACACACCGGGAAAAAGGTGCAACTGTTCAAGTCCTATTTACTTGATCCAGGTAAAATAATTACTCCGATACTCCCTAGTAAACATTTAGAAAAATGGCTCTCTTGACGATATAATTGTGGAATTCTCAAATATAATTCCCTCATACGATCATATCTCGAAATAAAAAGAATTCGTGAGCATTTGATGCGCCCCTAACTTCGTCGGAACAAATATGTTCACAGACCGTTTCGTAAGCCGTTGAGCGCACGCGCCGCGAGTTCCGTGGGAACAATCGCGGGGCGCGCGCAGCACGAAGTAAATTTCATCCCATTCCACCCCATTTGCCCCCTTCATTTTTCTATCGGCCCGGGCACGTAAGAACGCCGATGCCGCCGATTTAACGTAAGAATCGTTTTCCGGAACGACCGCCGAGAGTATGTCCATTCAGGCGTGCCGCGGTGAATTACGTAACCGGCTCGCTCGCTCGGCTCAGCCGGCCGGCGCGAACGAATGCACCGGCGAGAGATTACGGGCTGATAAACGCGTTGCATTCGCGAGGTCGGTTGACCGCTCTCATGAATGGATATTTATATTGCCGATCGGCCATTCGCCGCCGAGCAAAGCGCCCAGCGACACGCGAGCCGCGTAATTAAGTAACGCCCGCAGTGCGATCATCGATCGTCGCCGAATGGGAACGCGATCGCCGCCGTTGGCTGTGCGCGTCGTAAAAGCGCGCCGAAAAATTCACCGTGAACTTTCTGAACGAGCCCGGCCCGGCGCACTCCGTTCACCGGCTGATTCCGAATCGAAGCGAAGCGTGCGGGTAAATAAATAAATAAATAAACACGGCGGAATTGGCGATTCTAACAATAGCAAGAGAGAGAGAGAGAGAGAGTGTGTGTGCTTTTTCTGTATCCGATGTATAAACTTTTGCACGTCACATTTTATATCCAAATATATGTCCTTCAGAGTGAAACTTCAATCCGTCGGCGACCGAGAACATTGTTTGAATTATTCGAACGATATTATCCTGACTGGCGACCGCGAAAAGTTCATATTCGTAACAGGTAAGCACTAACACACCTCTCTCTCTTCAGTTCCTCTACTAGAGTCTCGCTAGAGTTAACTTTGGAAAATCTTTGTTATTCACACACACACACACACACACACGCACAAAAGTTACATTTGAAAGCATCCACACGTGCGCGTTTCGAGAGCCTACACACGATGCACCATACACGTATAACTTCCCGTGCGAGATTCGAGCGCGGCGCATGGCAAGCTCTAAAGTTGGAGCTCCGACTTAATTAGCGGAATTGTCAAGAAACGAGGTTGCAGGCCCCAGTGGTGTAATTAATTAGTATGCGCGACATGATCCTCTAATGAGGTCTTGCAAGTCAATTGTTCCATCATCGACGTGTGATAGCAGCGGTAACAGTTGCCGATATATCGCGCTTTCACTAGCTCTTTTGAAGAAAGCCGAAGTTTACGTGTGTATAGAAACAAACGCTCGCACGAAGCGTGTCGATGCGCGTCAAATACACTAAGCTTCGATAAAGCCTTGACATTCGCCACACCGAGACTCATTACGCGCCTTTCTAATAGAGCATGGCGGGCACGCGTTATACATTATGGCTGTGGATTATTCGGTTAATCTGTCATCTTGACAGCTTAACGTGTATCATACCGCATCGTATAATATCCAGACGCGATGGGGGATGATTAGAGAGCCTGAAGATTAGTGAGTTTTGGCCTGGTAAACGATAAGGCTTTATTAAAGCTTAACCCGTTCGTTACAACGCACCGATCTCTCACACAAAGCTGACCTTTATGGAAAACTGTCAATTCTACCCAATACGTCTGCAATATACAGGGTGTCGCAGAATAATCACATGCGGAGTGCAGCGGGAGATTCTTGGTACCGAAGGAAGCAACTTTTCGTTTACTAAAATTATTTACGCTAACTCGATAACTCGGAAGAGCTCTCGGACGGAGCGTCCGTTCGCCCGTTCAACGCGAGCTTCGCGAAACACCGCGTGCGAGATGATATCTAAAATCACAGGCTCGCGGAGATAATAAAGAGAAACAAATGAGTTTCCGTTCGACGTCTCAATCAGGTAATTCGACGTTCGCTGTAACTTATGGCGTTTGCGACAGCTTGCGCCGCGGCAGTTGTGCCTCCGTAAGAATCAATATCTCGTCCGAGGTTATTGCACCGCGCGATAATAACTGCCTAAGGATTAATGCAACGTCATCTTCGCTATAGAGTATCGCGATTCCGTGTTCGACGGCGCTTACCTCGACGATAAATTTCGTGAAAACGTGCGCGAGCACACGTGACATTTACTCCGCAAAATTCAGAGACGCTTATATCTCGCGGCATTTCGAGGGGAATTCGAAGAAAAGCGCCGGACAAAAATTCAATTTCACAGGAAAGCGCGAATTAAGTCTCGCTTATCTGCGGCGCGCGATCGAATAAAGGCGGGGCGCGCGACTTAAATTATCATATGCATATAAGCATCGCGCGACGCACGTGCGAGAGCCGAGCTGGAAGTTGAGCGTAGCGGCACGTCGTTAAATTCGCAATACCCGCCGCTCTATAAGCGCGAACTCGAGCAACTCGGAAAAAGTACATGTCCGGATAATACGAGAGCTTCGCGGGCGCGATTGGATATCGAGAAAAACTTCTCGCCGTCGTTCGCGGCGCGGATTCAATTTCTACGTAATTTCCATTCACGAGACCATCGGAGATCGTCCAAGGCCGCGCGTCGGCGGAAATCGTGCGACGGTCCACGGACGGGCCGGAAACTGCCTTGGGATTCGATAGAGAAACTGAATTCCGCGCGTGGGCGGACGCGGAATTCGGCGGGCCGATAGCGCAAAGGGAGTCACCAGCGTCTCTCGATTCGATCGTGGCGCAAAAAGGACGAGGAATTCGCCTGTTGAAATCGATTCCGGAAGGGAGTGTGAGAAAAAGAGTGTGAGAAAGAGAGGAAAGGGGGGAGAGAGAGAGAGAGGGGGAGGGGAGGGCGGAAAAGAGAAGAAACGAGAGAAAACGGTGCTTCGAGCGAATAAAACGGACCGAAAAAAAGAAGTGGCTTCGACGAACGGCGTGCGAACAAAACGTGCTCTCGCCCGGCGAGAATAATTTTGTGCCCTCCGCACAACGCGAACAACCCGCGCGGAAGCAGCTCGTCGATTTAGCGACTGTCACACCTCGACGTGGAACAGTCGATATCACGACAATGCTGACGGCTGTTTCACGATACGACACGAATATTGACTGCCGGCATTTTCGGCCGATCGTTTGTGGCGCACACACACACTCTCTCTACTCTTTCTTTATGTGTATGTATAGGTGTGTAGTATACGTATGGTGCAGTGTTATATCCCTGTTACGCCACAGAGGCTGTCATCAGTCAATTTCAAAGGCATTGCTTTTGATATACTCATTCATTCTCTCTCTCTCTCTCTCTCTCTGTCCTTCACCTTCAGTCGAGTGCGAACAAATACGTAATCGCTTACGCAAATGTCCGTAAACTCACGGATTTCGAATCGGAGCGTCGAATCTTATCGTTACTTATCCTCGCGAGATTGCATGTATCGACCGAGATTGACACCCTTATAGTTTTAATCTGAAGCACGTTTGCTTCGCGGCACAAGCGTAGATATTGAACGGTGCACGATAGCGAGCCCATGAGAGACTTAATTTCTTATGTTAAGAAACTCCGTCATGCCTATCGATATCTTTTCCCCGAAGAATTCGTTCCTTTAAATTCCGTCCCTTTGAACGTTCCTCTAATGCACAATTTATCACATGTCTCACGGTTTCTTTTAAAAGTAAAAAATAAGTAATGTGAAAAAATTAAACTTATCTTTGAAAGATTAGAAAGAAGTGTGCGATCAAACACGGCTACTGTTTGCAATAACGTATGATTTCGTAAGTTAATAATAATTTTAACTGTAGTAAGCGTGCCGGGAATAATCACGATTCGATAAATTGATAAGGTAAACAAACCACACATGTGCATAATGTGTGGTGTATTTTGATTTATATACTGTATTTAGAACGAGAAAAAGCAGAATCGACCGATGGGATCAAAATCAAGTAGAAACGATCGGTCGCGACCAGACAACACACCGGCCTGCCGGTGAAATCATTCATGTCAAATCAAGATCGCGCGTATCTGGTTCACCATAAGTTGAAGGGAACTTCCCCGGCACAATACAGCGACACGCGCATCCATCAAAATCCCGACTTTCCCCCCGCTTGATGAATCACCTAATCGATATTGATTAAGTATCGGTGTCTGCGGCCTCCGGCGGACGATAAGGCGGCATCGGCGAATCATGATAATTGAGAGATTATACAATTACACGACGCGGTGTATCCGCCGGAAGAATATTGCCAACACTCGACTTATGAATTATGGCGGCTAATTACGGCACTTAGTTGCTTACATCGACCGCTTTAGCGCGTGACTGCAGAAGATTGCTATGATGATCAATTTCTTGCGGAAGATAGATTCGAGAATTAAAAGAGATGCGTGCGGTATAATTTTCGATGTTATCGCGCGCTAAACATGTAGTAAAGCGTGTAAATACGAGAAGTCTTGAGAGAACAGGTCGCGATATTGAATAAAGTAGAACCGTTCTGACAAATACAATTTCTTCTTTTCAGTCTTTCCGAATCTTTAAATCCCATCGAAATTTTAAACGCAAATAAAAAATAATGAATTAATAGATAAAGAGATTATGAAGAAAATAAATTATTATTATCACCTCATTATTATTTCATTTATCCCCATCAATCTCGCTATTTTGCAATATTAATTATTCAATATTTGCTTATCGCTTATATTCTGCGGACGAGTAAATTATATAATTACTAAATTATATGCTGAGATTAAAAACAAATATTTAAATGCAGATAGAATGTTGAGATGATCGGGTATTAAATAATATTGAAAAGTAAGTTCCTTAACTTTTAACATAGAGAAAACAACAGTCAGCCGTTTGTCAGCATCAAAGGAAGGATCACTTGCTTAATATTACACCTCAGAATTCTCCACTGGTCCTTCGAACTCGACGGAATTCGTAGGACCTAATATAGAAGCAAAATTTCAACTCGGATAGATACTCTGCCGTTCTCCAATCCAGAAATTCTGGACAATTTCTTCGCACGCGCTGCTGCACCGATCTTATCGACCAATAAAGAATAACATCTCTCCCAGAAACGTGAAATCTTGTGCAAACACATCTTTCTTCTTACGTACCTGCCAAAAGCGTATGAAATTCCATACAAGTTTACGTAACAAGTGTACTTCCGCGAACCCCGGGGCGACTTCTCGTTTCCCACCTCCCCGTTGATGGGTTTCCACGTTTCTTCATTTCGGTATGGTCAATCCGCGGCTACGTGGCAGGAAAGGGTTAATAAAACCGCCCCCGAACGTGCGCCAGGCGCGGCACCTGGACACGTCCGCCGAAGATGGCGGAGAGAGCGAATATCCGGCCGGCCGGCCACGTCGACCGCAAAATGTCGATTGGCTGCGTCGCGCGTCCGTAGAGTCCCATCAGAATTTCATTACGCGCATAAACCCCTCGGTCAATTTCAAGCTATGCCTCTGGTACACCTCAAACGGCAACACGAACGCGTTACAAATCGAGCGCCCGTGCGCGTTCGAGGTGACCGAACACCGCGATGCGTATCGGGAGCACCGATATTAACCGCGCGCTGTCCAATTTTCCTCTTATCTCGACGCATTAAAGCATGAACGCGCAAATTATGTCGCGAGTGTGTCATAATTATAATTTAAGACGGCAATCCGAAAAGAGAAAGGGATAGATAGATAGATTATTTATCACGCCCTCTGGGGAAAGTTATTATAATAGGAATGAGTGGGGTATAAGAGCGGTAGGTGAATTAAAGAGATAAAGGAGTGAACATTGAGGAAATGATAATAAATAGGGAAAGGGATATACAGAGACAGGGAATGGGAGGGTAGTGAAACCTCAGGGGCAAGGTATAGTGGAAGTTATGGAATGGCAGGCACGGAAGGAAGAGGGCCCGGATATTTAAGGATAGAGAATCTAGAAAAATTAAAGACGGGGAATAGGATTAGGGCTTTAGTGAAACTAAGATGCGCGAATATGGAGAATATGGAGGGAGCGAATGAATATTGGTTGGAAAAAAATTTAATGTGCTGCGATTTCTACGGAAAAGGATCAGATTGTATAAAGTATTATATAGAAGAATGTCACGGAACAAGTGAATGGTTTGTAGAATCAGATAAGATCGAAAGATGAACAACGATGCGGGAGAATGAAGGAGATACGATTAAAAGTAATATATTGCGAAAGTTACGGAAAGAGAGAGAGATAGAGAGAGAGAGAAATGTGAAAGAGAAAGAAACACAACATGAAACAGGTAGCGTCTGAAAAAATACAAAATAGCACAACGAATTTCTAACGAGGAGAAGATGCTAATCCCGTCGAAGAATTCGTCATTAAAATCTGTCTCGAATAGTTGTTGTAACACTAGAATCGTAAAAACGCCAGGCGAATCTTGGCGGATTCGCATCGTGAAAATAACGTCTGCGACATAACGTGCCGACCGTACAATTAAATCTCCGAGATACGCCTGTTAAACCGTCGTTTTATCTACGGATTTCGCGCGATCAATTTTTATCGTTCGTTCTCTTAAGGTATAATCAACAATAACGAAGATATATGAGCGTGTGCAATAAAATGAGTTGTAAATCTCAATAAATCAAATTCGCAAAGCCGGATGCGAACGCACGCGTACGTGTATGTGTATATGTGTGTGTATGCGTGTGTGTGTATATGTGTGATACGGAAATTATACGCAACACAGGCGGAATTGATTAGATAACTCAAAGTGCATCAGCAAGTCAAAGCGTTTTAGTGACACTGCGACACGGCAAAATCGATAGCTCATCGCTATTTGGCGTTTCGCGCGCAAACATGAAACACGCGAGAAAGCATCGATATCCACACACCGCACACACAATCACGAGTGGTCGAATACGTTGTTTTGCGATTTAAGCGCCGTTTAAACGTCGCAACGGTGCAATGTCGAATAGTCGCGCATACACAGCATAATTAATCGTTTGATTATGCCAGGTTAATGCGACAGTTTTATACTGCGAAGGATGACACCGCGGGAAAATTCGCACGAGGCGAATTTCGGGGTGTCTGCTCAAACCCGTAAAAAATTCCCTAAGAATTCCCTGTTTTGCCAGGGGATGAGTTAAGGATCCCAGGTAAAATAATAAATATTTCTTTTTTCTGCCAGTAGACAGCCTGGAATTTTCATCGCGAACTAACAACAACGCTTCGAGAGCGAATATTCTTTCGTTCGATTCGTTGAAGAAGGCGTTAATTAAACGATTTGTGAGCCACCGCGGTTACTCCGCTGAAAAATTGATCTCGCGCGCGGTTTAGAATTGTCGCTGCTCTCAATCGCCTGAATCTCTCTCTCTCTCTCTCTCTCTCTATCTAAATCTATCTCTTTCCCTCTCGTTCCACACTTGCAAATAATTCGGAGGTGAAAGAGCCCGGTAGAAAAGAGGCGCGCGCGCCTTTCAACGTCGCGCACCGGCTGTTTCCATATTGAATAATGCCATAACTTACACCAACTGCAAACTGAAAGCTTCCGCTCAGCGGGATTCCCCGTTCGGCCGCGCGCCGAGGCCGCTATTTATGCAATCAGGCTACTGCGGGGATACACACCGACTATTACCACAAACAAAACTAACCAACGCCGCCTCGTTCGCACCGTCGGTCGCTCCTCCTCGTTGCTCTTATTCGACCGTAGGACACGGAATGCAGTCGTAATTAACCATTAAAAAGTTCCACGAGTGCCGAGCGAGCTAAAGCGAAAACTGGTCTCCGTGTTTCAACGTCGAAAGCTCCGCGCGGGGGTATTCGGGGTTTAATATTTCCGCTAATTAAGCCGATTAGCCGTACGAAATCGGAAAGCAAACAGAGGGAGCCTCGGCCCCGGGGAAGAGGGAGACGCATCGAGAATATCGTCCGCGCCGAGCACCTCCGCGATGCGAAGTGGGTTCACGCGAGAAGAAAAATACATCACCGAAGCATGCACGAGCTGTATACGCGTGTCCGCCCGATGCTGAGACTCAACACTTCACTCAACGCACTGGTAACGCGGGATTGATAATCCAAGCTCTTCGCAGAAGACGATAACTTCAAAGAGTCGCGATTATTCAGCCCGAACGCGCGCCTCAGAGACGATGAGTAGTTAACGCCGTGTCAGCGAATTAGTAAATTTACAAGAACCAAATACATACGTGTATATATATATATATATATATATATATACATATATATATATATATATACCTCCCTCCTCCCTCGCACACAGAGAGAATATCCTACTTCGCTACTCGGCAAACGCCGAATTGCTGGTTTACCACCGTCGGGGGTTGAATTTCGCTTCCAGGTCTCTAATTTCTAATTGCTTCGGCGGACAAGCGGAGGCGCAAATATTTAGCCGGAAGACATCGATCGCGTGTCCGCGCAGGCCTAAATCGGAGAGACACCGGTAAACGATACGCCAATTATCTCGAGTGACCAATAAATTCGGCCGCTCGCGGCGTCTCGCCCCCGTACGCACGAACGAACGAACAAACCTTCGCTCGCTCGTTCGTTCGTGCGGCCGGCCACAGCCGTCTACGTCGTCCACGATAGCACGATGCTTCGGGGTACATTGTTTACGGCGCCAAGTTAGATTAGTTCAGTATTAATGATACCGAACGCGGCCGCGAGGGAATTGCGCTCCTCTTGCTCTCCCTCTCTCTCTCTCTCTCTCTGCCTTGCGAGGATTCCCCGAGTAACGATTCAATGTACTCGGAACCACCATATACAGGCGGCTGCATTAATAGTATAGACGCTTACTTTCCACCGGCCCCCGCACCATCGCCGCTGGCCCGACGTGGTTGAGATTTTTCCTGCCTGGGAACAGCCACTTCCGCAACAACCTCGAGGAATCGATCGATCGCGCTAACGGACGAGGTAAGGACGACGGAGTCGGAAGGTAAATTCAATTTGCGGTGTATCGCCAATTAATTCGCACCTCCCGACTCCGAGACAAACGGCGTCTTTGATGCCGGATCTTTTTCTCGTCTCTCTCTCTCTCTCTCTTTCTTTCTTAATCTCGGCGAGGAGGTAATTCTCTCTCGAAAATTCGCTGTCGCGCCCGTTCTCCCCGCCCGTCTGATATTTCTCCGCAGGCACGGACGTGCCCACGTCGCTAATGCGTCCACCAATTGTGTACACATATGACACAATAGCTAACGATAATTTATCCGCACCAAGCGGTACGTGGCGTACGCTCGTCTCCCGCCGGTCCACCCGGGGGTCGATAATTAAACGCCTGCTTTCGCAATTGCTCGCTCGCTCGCTCGCTCGCCAGAATGGCACAGCCGGAATAGTGGTCGAACGTGATCGCCGAGAGTTACCGTACGTCACGCGATCAATTCGCGTATACGCGAACGACTCTCCGGGTCGCGACGTACGATTTCATTCGGCCGATGTGTTTTACACCTATTACCGTTCACAAGCCTCGGCCTGTCGCGTGTACGATCGTCGCTCGGCCGCCGTTCACGATGATTCGCGCCTTCGTGCCGTATTCTCGCAACCTACTCGACCGTATCTCCGATTTCCGCTCTCAGCGCGAACGCGAGATTTTCCGAGACGGTATGGACCATCGATTTATCGCGCGATAATAAACGATAATAAACATTGAAGGTCCAATTAGAACAACGATATTCTGATGTTCCATCTAACTGTAACTCGACTCTGGCAGTGATGAATGTTGGAGCATTCGAGCACAAAAATCGAGAATACAGCACATAATTAGCACATGAAATGCATTGAATTCTTATATAAATGCGATTTCAATTTTTAGTTTTTACGATGGAGAAACGTTAGGTTAATGATCGTGGGAAGAAGATTGGTGAAATAAACGTGACAATAAATGAACCAAGCGTGTTTTCGTCCGAGGAAGCGGATTTTCTAATTCCTGCGAACTAAATTTAGCTCCTGAGAGACCAGACATTCTATTTTCCTCGATTAAAACGCATTCGGTCTGTTCGTCGTCACATTAATTCAACTGATCCTTTCCTCCGCACATGACGTGCTAGATGAACGGGGGAAGAGATGAATAACAAATACAGCGGGTAGCGGATAATGAGACGACGGGCAGATATGCCTGTCAAATTTGGCGATCAACAGAAATTCCAAGCGCGTATCTCGGAACGCGAGGCGTCGTAGCGTTAATCAACGTTCGCGCGCCCGAGTGTCTCGGGTGAGCGGAATGCTTGACAAATGAATCGGAGTTTCCCGGGCAAGACTTTTGCGAGAGCCGACGGAGCTGCAACACGTTAGTAAATCTACGGGCAAACTGTTGCCATCTAGGTTTCCGGCTAGAGCATCAAGAGAGGCTTCTAATTACTCTGAGGATTAAGCGAAACGCTGCGATCGCGCTCCACGCCAAGAAACTTACAACTCGCGAATCTCCGCAAATCCCGTAATTAAAGCCACTTCGCAGATTACTGCGCTCCGAGCATTCATAAGTCTCGCAATTTGCAAGATCAACTTGGAGCAAACAATCTCTTATCGCGCGCGTGCGCCCCGGATCGGAATTACTCACGTCTGGTTTGGAGACGAGATACGTCTTTGAAGAATAAATAAATATATTCGTATGTGCCTGCCTGTACGTTTATGTGTGCGTGTGTTGTGCGATCAGGGGAATGTAATGTCACGGCTGTAACAAACAATATTTCTAGGTTACACCTTCTGTACTATTAATCGGAGAAAAACTAAATTTATGCGTGACATTGAGTGATTCTTTGGCTTTAATTTTGTAACAACCAATATTAGCAAAATTCCAAATTTCAAAAGTTATTTGACAAAAAGGACAGTAAGTAATTATGTTACAATTGACGCCAACGTCATTGCAAAACTTGGACATAAATACTCACACCACAAGGAACGGTAGAATAAATCTTTGTTCATTCACTGCATATATATATATACATATATATATATATATA
The DNA here is from genome assembly GCF_001313825.1 of Dinoponera quadriceps. NCBI lineage: Eukaryota > Metazoa > Arthropoda > Insecta > Hymenoptera > Formicidae > Dinoponera > Dinoponera quadriceps. The sequence goes on from NW_014556702.1 coordinate 502,500, forward strand.
TATTCGCCAATTCATATCGTGCATTTATCAACGCTCACATTTAGACTAATTCACAGAGAATTTACACGTTCTCATTCATATATTTACATTTCTATACTATTTAATCCCGCGCATTTGTATATTAGAAACGCTATTAATTTCCCGTTATCGCGCCAACAACGCCGGCCGACTAACATCGCTAATATTAACCAAAAACCGAACTATCGACCGGGCGCGATCCCGTTTATTTAAAGTCGCTGTTTACCGAAGTCTTAATAGACGCTGTTCCAAAGTCCGCCAAACTTCCCTCCCGTGCGCGACTCCCCGGCCTGAACGTCAATTTTCACATTCGCGCGTTATACGCCGGTTAAATTCCGCGGAAACTCGGAAACTTTCGCGGCGACAGCGGCGGCTTTTTGCGCTCCCGACGCGCCCGGTATGAAAATCGTCCCTCCGTGAGGACGTGAGCGGACTGTTGGAACATCCCGAGGAGAAGACGAGAAAGGCTCGGTCTCGCAGGTAAAGGCGTCGTAGGAGCTCTGCTTGATAGTCCGCGTTTATGATGTGCAATCGTGAGACTCGTGGGAGCTTTTACGGGCTTCTAATGACTCGTTCCGGTGCGTCCGAGCAGTTTTCCACTAAAGCGACGCGTAAGGGTATCGCGCAGCCCCCGTGGGGGTTTAAGAGAGCCGAGTAACGTCCTCGTTACTCGCTTCCGTTCCACCCCGCGGATCGTACCTATTCATCTCCCTATGGGCTTCGCCCGAGACGTACTTAACACGCTGGCATTCGATTTAATAACTACTCCCCGAGATGTAATTCCGCGGAACGGGACGAAATCATGGCGCGTTACGTGCTTAGAAAACGCGACGGGTGAAAGAAAAGCACGCGCGCGGCTTTCAAATTATTCCGCAACGCGGTGAGGATATTTTATTAAATTTCTGATTGATGGTGTGACTCCAAGCGCTCTTCTCTTCTTTTTTTTTTGTTTCTTAAGTAAAGGGAGGTATTTTAATGTCGGAAATATTAGATCTTCTTTCTCGTAGCGATAACGAAGGATACTGCTCTCTTTTCTCCCGCGACAATAGCGGTCAGAATTGAAAGAAATCGGGGAAAATAATTTTTCGTCGTTAATGGAGGTTCCTTCCACGAGAAAGAGCAACGAGTCCACTAGATCTGACGCCGAACACGACTCTCCGATTACACTCTCGATCCGTCTGAATGTCGATAGTGTGTGTGTGTGTGTGTTTGTGTGTGCATTGAAAAAAAGTGCTATTGTTCAAGTAATATTTACTTAATTCAAATAAAACGCGCCAATATTCCTTAGCGAACATCTATTAAAAGTAGAAATATAATTGACTATATAGAATACGATATTTCTTTCGCGTAAGTGAACATTTGCTACATGTTACAAAACAATTACGACAAGTATTAAATTCATAATATTGAGAATATCAGAATTTCATTTCGGAAAATATTTACTGTAAATTGATCAAAATATTACTTGATCAAGAGGCCGAAAAAACAGGTAATTATGTTTATTTGGCTCGAGCACTTTTTTCTGTATGTATGCGTGTGTCAAATCCGTGACTTAAGTACGAGGCCTCGTCGAATATCGTATTCCGCGCGCGGACGGCGATGATAACTACCGAAGAATCGATTCGCCGGCGGCGTTCTAAATCCGCGACGGCGATCCTAAATTTGTCCGCGACGAACGTCGTTCCGGTCGGTTCGCATTTGGCTCGCGATAAATCGGTCATATTAGGCCGCGCCATGGCCGCGGCGAACAATGAGCGATCGCCCGCTAATGCCGCGATTTGCAGTCGCGCGACGGGACCGACGCCGCTGAAGTCACCTGCGTCCGATGGAATATCAAGCAGGCTACCGTCTGCATACGGTTCTCGCTGTCGCTTTAAACTCCAGCCGTCCGTCCGGCTTGTCACGGTGCCGCCACCCGCCTCTTCCTCCTCCTCCACCAGTTCACTCTTCGCCCGCGTATCTCGCCGTATATTTAGACAACTTTTTTACATGAAAGCTACGGGCAAATAACTGTTCTCCAACTATCTCGAGCTAAGGATATTTAAAGAAACACGATTATAGACGTTCAGTTTCAGCCCGTAACAGATTTTACGTAGGATTTTGTAGGATAGGGACTGGGAATCAATCCCTTTTGTCGACACATTTAGCCCTTTGACGACAGAGGAGATTTAAATGAAATTCAGCCCACAGGCGAAGGAGATTTATGAAGCTCAAATTAAAATATAAGTCGCGAAATTGAATTTTCCCGCGAACAGAAGATCATACCGTGTGAAGAAATTAGCAAGTCCTGTCCGTACGACGTTAATCCGTGCGCGTGCCACGTCGCTCATTCGATGCGGTCGTTCGAGAATCAATTACCGGACTCGCGCGTGTCGAATGTGCGTATCTACTTAAATGCGCACTCGAAAAGAACGAAAGCACAAAATAATCCAAGAATATTCAATTAACACATACCGCATATAAATTTACAGAACTTGAAAAGTTCGGTGATTACAAGACACCGGTTTGACACAAAAGTTTGTTTCGTCTTTGATAAAAATGTATGTCATCACATTTCTTTATTTTAAAATACAGTCAATTTTAAATACGCCCCGTTTTATTCGACGACTTACTATCTCTTCGATAGCCGCATGATCCTGCGCCCTTAGAGATTCTGGGACTTCTTACGTAGATACTGAATCACTTGCAAATATGTTGCACACATACCTGACTCTTTTAAAAAGACACAACATTTTCTGCATATAAATAATAACTTTTATCCAGCTTCTTTTTCAGAATTTGGATAAAAAAAATCTTTACTTTCAAAGCACATCACAGGAGACGCGTTCTGGGCGCGAAATGAAAAATCGTCATCTCGAACACGGCGAGGCGGGAGGGGGAGACCTTGAAGAATCCAAGAAACAGATCGCTCGCGGAACTGCCTCGCTCTCTCGCTGCTCTCGAGTCGTCTGTCGCGGCGAGGAGCCAACCTTAGATCAACCTCGATAGAGCGAGTTCCGCGCTCGTGGAATATTCTCGCCGCGGTGGCGCGTCGGCTTGTAACGAATTCCTTGTAAGGACGATGATCGAAATGAAATTAGATACGAGCGTAGAGTCGTTGCCGGTCCTACCGTGCGCACAAATCCTCGTTAGATCTTCCACCGGAAGGCTCGCTCGTCGTCGAGCATTACTCATTGGCCGGGCCACGGCACGACGCGCTCTGCTGAAAGAGCCGGAGCGGTGCGGCATATCTCGCGGATGAACCGTAAGCCGACGCTGTCACACCGTGGCCGCGACGAGGAAATAAAGAAAAGTCGTCCGAGTCCCGAGAACGGCGCGGCGCAACGTGTCCGAGGACATAAATCGCGCAAACGTGTTAACCTTAACTTAATCCTATGTGGGATTCCGAAACACACTTCCTCTGCAAGACTTTCGCGCGTTATTTCTGCGGCGGCAACAAGCAGTCTATAATCGATTTTCCAAAAACTGTGGTTTGAGAAAAACTGGAAATGTCTCCCCCCCCTCCCCCTTCCAAATTATAGAAATGGAACCTCGTGAATGTCTAATCAGGGGATAAATTTGTGTCTAACGCTTCTGTTCCCTTGTAAAATAGCCAGATGATTATATATTTTAGAATAGATAGCGCCATCTATTCTATTATATTTAATATATAATGGCTAGACAACGGCTAGATGACAAAACTTTCTTTACATTTTAGTGAACAATCAGTCAGTGATGAATTAATCGTGAGCTAGAAAATTTAATCTAGCTAGCTAGCTAGGCTATTAACTTTTGGCTTAGGCAGACTAGACACATTCCTGTGCGGACCGAACCATGCCGATCGATCGAGAAAACGAAATGGCGAACTTGGAAATGGTGTTCCGATCAACGATATTATTTCAGTCAATTGTTAATTCTTCGCATCGAGGATCGAACGCGTTCTGTCTTGTCGCTAATTATCGCAATTACCCACATCAGAAATTTTAATATCGCCCAAGCATTTTTTTTTTAATATGGAATGTTAAAGACCACAAAGTAAAAAGGCAAAATCATTTCCATTAGATAGCACGATATTGTTGGCGATGAAATGAAGAAATAACGTTCTGCTTTATATTCACTCCCACCTGCTGCTCGGGATTATCAGCAAAAAGATAACTGAGTTCGCAGGGGAAGAGGAGAAGGAGGGAGAGGGCAGGAAGATAGGAAGGAGGAAGCGCAAGTAAAACTCGATATGGTCTCTTTAATATGTAAAGACTCTCTTTCTCCCCTTCTCTCTCTCTCTTCTCTTTTTCTCTTGTACGCGTACGAACTTCGTGTTCTTAAACGGATTACACCATATCCGCGTCTTATAATTGCGTAACAATTCCGACAACGTAAAACAGAAGAAATGAAACGACAAAGAGACCAAAATATTTCCAATATCCTAGTCAGAGTCGAGTTCGCCTTTAATTTTCTAATTAGAATTCCATTACGCACAGGAATCGGGCAAATCGCCCGTGGTAAACATCCCGTACCTGCCACTTAATTAAATTAACTCATTCAACGTTATTAAAGGTACGCGTGCCCGTCGGCTCTCCGTCGGAAATCCGCGTGTTGGCCAAGTGAAGAAGAAAAATTGCACATTGAAATCAAGTTCACCTCGAAAGGCTGCGCTGACCGCTCGAGTCGGCTCGAGAGAGACGGGCTCTCGGCTGTCTAAAATCCGATACAATTACGATCTTTTCACGCCGACGGCGGTGGCCACGCCGATATTCGTGGGAGAACGTGTGAGTCCGTGACGACCGCGGCGCGAAAAGATGTCACATCGACCGGATTACTCGCGTTCCGACGAACGATTCAATATGCGAGTAGCGGACGCGGGGGCAGGTGGGGTTCCCGATGTCGTCTCGAGCGCTCCCCCTCGCCGGCGGGTTCCGCCTTAATAGCACACTTATTTGCCTATGAAACGGCGTAGTATGCGCCGCTCGTTCGCGAGTACGCATCGGCGCACCGTGCACGAATTGCCTTGACGATTCCTTAACACCGCTTTTAGCGTAAACACGCTACCGCATTGCCAAGCGCGAGCGAGCGAGACAATAATGATGCGTAGAGGTGGATGAAAGAAGCGATAGTCTGCGCAAAAAATTCGCAGCCGGATAAACACGATCTGCGCCGGTGACGACGGCAGCCGGTGGCCGCACTGATTTAGTCGGTCGACGGGCAATTCTAAGATCGCGATACTGAACATCGGATATCGCGTCGAACGTAGACAGACTCTCCCGCATGGAAAACTTCTCGGGATCTAATTGTGATCCCGATTTCCCGAAGTAATTATGGATCCCGCTTGGGAAATCTGCGCGAGTAGTTCGGGACAGTAATTGCTCGGGATAAGAATGGGAAACCCCTCCAATCGGCATCGTAATGAGATAACCTATTCTGGAACGACTTTGGATTCTATTCGGGGATTCATGCTGTATCTGGCGGGATCGGTTCTGCACGGAAACGACGGTACCCGACCGAACATTCGCGGTTACATAATTATAACTACTGTATAATCGCTTCATTATTCCTTGCTTTTCATCGTTTAGAATCTCGGAAGGAATGCTCGTTTGATTTCAGCCGGATCTCTCATGGCTGAAATGATATTATATAGGAAAATCTGGCGAATCGATTATCACGGATAGATTTTCACGGCATCGAGCAGCTGAGATTTTTGCGCCGCGATGTTGCGAAAGTATACGTCTGAAATCTTGTTTACAATATCGGACGGGAGGATTAAAAGGTGGATTAAAATCGAGGCGAACGAGGTCCCCGTCACTCGCTTTCTACCCGCGCTCGGAAGTCAATCTCGCGGTGACGTAACACAAGTCGCGTATAAAATCTCGCAAGTTTCCGGCAGGCTGCGGGAGATTGTTCAATTTGCTCGCATCAATCGGATGAAACGCATACGCCATGGCAAAGCAACTAATATACCATGGATAATATGTACCGGGCTGCCTTGATATATTTTCACTCGGGACGAAACCGCCAAGCCAAATGGATAAGATAAAGCCACAGGGAAAACCGTCGCAGCGAGCTCTTGAAAAAAAACCTGCGTTGTTATAAATATATACATATGTACGTGTGTGTGTATATGTGTGTGCTGCTGCTGCTGCTGTAATATCAACGAGACGAGGCAAGCAATCGTAAAGCGAAAAGTTCGGAATAGTCGAAGTTCGCCTCGGAGAGTTTTCGAAAATGATACGAGAGAGAATCGTCTTTCTCCACGCCCCGTAAACGTTCGGTTACTGCGAATTGAAGCTTTTATTTTTATATAGAAAAAAAGGAGAAAGAAAGAGGGAGAGAAAAAATGCGAAGCCAAGCAGTTAAGACAATCCGATTCCGTTACAATAGGAGTAGCCGAGGAAATTCCAAACGTGCCGAAAGCGCTTTTCTTTATTAACAATAAACGATCGAGCTTACGATCGTCCGTTAATCGTTGTCGCAATTTGCGAATATCGACGAAAAGGAAAATATGAGAAGCATAAGGCCGCTGTACCTTTAATTAAAGGCGCGCAACGTTTTTATTAAATTTTCCCGGCAAATTTCAGGGAGAAAAAGGAGAAGTCAGAAGACTGAATTTTAACTTTCGTCGTGGAAGAATTCGTTAAGAGATAACTGCTTCTGTAACGTTAAGGGAATATCGCCCTCGTACTCGGTTTGATAACACGGGAAGAAATTGCAGAAGTTGGTCGAATTCGACGGGCAACTCTCCGTGGCGGAAAATAGAAGATAGTATGTAACATGATGGCCGAAGTAGGACGTTGCCACGATGAATGTAACAAAAGGACGCCAGCAATGAATCGGCGAATCGGCCAAAGATCTACCCGCGAGTCTCTCTCTCTCTCTCTCTCTTTCCCTCTGTTTCGCGTACGCGTTAATGAGGACTGAATCCATTACTGGATAACGGCTGTATATCAATTAACGACAAAAAGCACCACCGGCCATTTTAACATCGCCGATTGTCGAGACGATCTGCTCCTATTATAATGCATATTCATAATCGAGGTCGGAAAATTACAAACAAACGTGCCGAACGAGCGGCCTCAAAGGAGCGCTGTTCCTCAATAACATGTCCATGCTTCCACGGTTCACTGTCTACGGTCAAATTTTTAACTGTCCGCTTATCATATTAGCTAAATACCTTTAACGAGCTAGTCAACGACTTCAATTACGGGAGGTAAGAAGAAGAAAGTTTCGTTTGGAATGAGAGATTGACGATAATTCAAACACGAGCCCAAAGAATGAACACTGTGATCCAACAAACGTAATTACCTGTTCTTCAGCCCCTTAAATCAAATAATATTTTTATTAATTTAAACATATTTTAACAGCTTGTAGTAAATATTTACTTGAATACGGTAATACCTTAATTTATAAATAAATTACTGGACGTAAATGTAAAATGGTTCTGAATTTAAGAGAATATTTACTGGAATTATGTAATATTTGTTCTATTGAAGAAACCTAGTTTTTAATTAAAATTTCCCTGACTAATAGATATTTTCTAAATATAAATTCGAATATTTTCAATATTATGAATTTAATATTTGTCGCAATTGTTTTTACATATACAACGTCTACTTATACGAAAAAATATATATTGTATATATATATATAGTCAATTTCCACTTCTGGTAAATACTTGTCAAAAAATATTGGAGTAACCATTCTCATACTCGGATCAAGTACATATTACTGGAACGATATCACTTTTTTCAATGAGGGGAAATCGCGTTAAATTTTCCCGGAACTTGCCGTGACGAGAAAAAGAACTCTTCTGATGCTTCCGCGAAGGTGTCGTTTTTACGTAACCGCGCGACACCCTTCCAGAAGGTTTTAATTTCTCCGAGTCCCATGTGTTAAGAGTTACATAAAATGAAGATCTCCTCTCTCTTTAAAGCTTTAAGGTCAAATATCACACGTCTTCAAAGGGCAACGGGGATACGAGTGATGCACGGTGAATATTCGTGTATATTACATTCTGTATAACCGCAAAGTTTCAGCTGCGGGGCGTCGGCGGACGCTCCAGCGTGATATCTTGTAAATATTGCAACGCGCAACTGGAGACTCGTAACGCTCCGCTGATCGATTATACGGATGCAAAATACGGCAGTGGCGGCACTTTCATGCTGCTCGGCAGACACCTTGCGCGTGCGCGCGCGCGAGCGCAGACTTTGAGCCGCATACGTCATGAGAAAGAAACCGGCAATAAACACGCCGCTGACACTGTATAAAATACATGATATGTATCCACGATAATTTCGCGCAGCATTATGCGTGAGTGTGTACGCGCGTATGCAAGTTATTTAGCGGACGTGACGGGACTTCAATGTTATCCATTTATGACGCGCATTATTTTTACCATAATAAACTGTAATACGATTCATTGACGAAGGCGAACAGCGGCAATTAATTCAATATGCGACGCAACTGCGACATACCGGGTTGTCTGACAAAAGCCGCACCAACATATAGGGAAGACCAGAGTTACTTAGGTCAATATGAGCAAAAAAGTCTTTGCTATTTTGCAAACAACCACGCGAAATTTGGAGTTATTAATTATTGAAAGCAACTATGTATAGAAGTGTTTTTAATTAATAACTCGAAAGTTTTCGTGGTTATTTGCAAAATGGTAAAGGACTTTTTTATTCAGAATGGCTTAATCTATAAGTATGGGACGGTCGAAACAACCGGCGATAAAAACAACGGCTGTTCGCACGCGTAATTTGTTTTTCGTGTTTGTTTCGTGAGTAATTTGTTCTTCAGCGTCCCTGAGGAGCCCGGAGCGTTCACTCTTGTTTGATACCTCAAACGTCGCGGACGCGCTCGCGAGTGTTCCTCGCCGCCGATTCTCTTCGTAATTTGCATCCGACGCTCCGGTCTAGAGACTCTGTTTGAGTGCGCCCCGTCTCTCGCAAACGCGCGTTGGTGCATCGCGCCCGGCAGTGCGAGTGTCTTTCGTCGTACAAGAGCCTTTTCCGACGGCCTTCCTCGCGGTCGACGCCGTCGCGCCCCTTGTGCGCGATTTCCTTTCCGTGCCCCCCCCCGCGAGTGAGAGTGAACCGCCGCAGCGACCTAGCGAGCAGATATCCTAGCGCAACGCTTTCTGTATTAAGCATTCCCAATTTTATTTAAAGTTGCGTTTTTAGTTTATAGAATCCCGTTCCTTTTTTGTGACGCGTTGTAAGTTTTATAATTTCTTGTAAATACAGCGTTTCGTGTGAACAGTTATAAAGATTCCGCATTTATTTGCGCACACACCAGCACTGCTTCCGCTCACTAACTTTTTCTTAATAGCGGCTTTCCCTAANATCTCCTAGCGGCCCGTTTTCTTTATTCAGCCTTCCCCATTTTGTTTAACGTTGCGTTTCTAGTTTATAGAATCCCGTTTCTTTTTTGTGTCGCGTTGCGAGCTTTATAAATTTCTTGTAAATACAGCGTCTCGTGTGAACAGTTATAAAGACTCCGTATTTATTTGCGCACACCCCAGCACTGCTACCGCTCACTAACTTTTTCTTAACACCGGCATTCGCTAAAGGTATATGACGGCTGGCACGGCTTGTGTCAGACACCTTGTATAAAGCTATTATTTGCCGCATTACCATACGTGAAAAACTAAGTGGATAGATTTTCCTCATTTGACTTTGTGCTGAGACGTCACGCTTCGCATTACGTTCATAACGTTTGTAAAAGAAAATCATCGAGGTCTATATTTTTCCGGCCGCAAATAATAGTACTGTACGCAACTGTTTCCATAATTTTTTCCTCTTTCAATAGCCTTGAGCACTATTCTGAAAACTTGCAACAGTTTAGGACAGACACGATACGGAGTATATTCGCTTCGCGCTTATCGCTAAATAATGCTGAGTAACTGAGGTCATGCGAGCTTCAGTAAGGAAGCCGCGCTGTATTATGCGGCACTCCTTGCGATAAAAAATAATAATGGTTGCGATACAAACGTTGCTATTTTTAACTCCGCCGCCGCTATCGAATGCAATTCAAGAACGTCACGCTATTAACGCGCGTAACGTTCAGCGTTGAGCGTGACCCGCCGATGATACCGAAGGATACCTCGCGGAGTTTCCCGAAAAGCCAACGACGAGGAACTTTACACCCGCGAACGTGAGGCAGCGGGGAGTCTTCGCATTTAAATACATTTTCAAATCGGTTTCCCAAAGTTATTTACAGACATGCACGAGGAACTCCCGGAGTTCGAATAAAAAGGGGGAGAGGGGGGGGG
>NW_014556702.1:512821-516085 GCF_001313825.1 Dinoponera quadriceps
GGGCGAAATAGTAATCATACATGAATTAATTTGCAAGATAACGACAGTTATTACACCACGCACGGGGAGTTATTCGTTCCCGTCGTGGCCAGACGTAAATCGCGCGATGTTTTACTCACGCTGTAGCGATAAATCCGCGCCGAGATCCGCCGGATAAATCTGTGGGATCCCTCACTCATCCTATTCTTTCTCAATTTAGCCGCGCTTGTGAATGATTGCCGCACTTCTCGCGCATTTTTCTAGCCGGCCGGCCGGCCGGCTAGTGGACACGACTCGACAAGGATTCTCCGTCGTCCTTCACCATAGAGGGTGCACACGACGACGAGGCGTTCGCCGCCGGGCGAACGCTATTTTTAGATCGCCAGAGAGCTCTCCATTTGGCACGGCACTTCCACGAGTGGCCGTGGGAAGTGGTAAGTACCGGAATGTGCCGGAATATGTACCGCCGCCACCCCCGTATAAATCCCGCGGGTGCAATCCCGTAGAAGCGGTCCATTATGGCGGAACAGGGACTCCGGGATAACCGGGTGAGACCTAAGAGGCCACTTTCGCCCGCCCAGCCGCGAGAAAGCGCGCCGATTGGATAACGAGTGATAAAAAGGAAAGGAAAAAGGAAAAACTCCCGTGGCGGTTTTCTTATTTATATCCGACGGATCGGTCGTCTGCGTTCCGTATGTTAGTTCTTATCCTTTTCTTTGTTCGTTTGACACATGCGCCCCTTTCGCATGCACGCGCAATCTTAAGCCCGATCTGGGACCTGGAAAGTTTCTTCGCGCCTGTTACCATCGTATCTCCGTTTCGCCTGCATTATTTCGCTGGTATTCGTAATTTGTTTCTTTTTTTTTATCGCACGCGCGAGCATAAAGTTAAACGCGCGCGCGGTGAGTTATTACCGGGAGGATAAGCCGCTAGGAAAATCTCGGCGCGCAAGGTCGAGTCGCCGCTGTTAATTCAGCGGTGTACTGTCGCGCGCGTCGTTTGTGCGCGAGTGTGTTACTGGAGATTAATGTCTAAATACCCGGATACGGGGGAATTACTGTGCAAACAGTAGTTTTGGTCAACGGCTTACCCCACGTAGTGCGCAATCGTGAGGTAAGGCGGCAATAATAACACATTCCACGTTCTCCCTCCTCGTATAGCGTACGTAATTAAACGTATAATTGATATAACTAGTGAATATAATTCATGCGGTGCTCGTAAATTCGTAGCGCAACTGTACTGTCTATGGGAATTTGGATAATATCAGATTGGAATACCTCATCTCACACCGCAGAAAGCGACAGGTTTCACCGTTTCGTCCTGTCGCCTTTCATCGCCCTTCCGACCTCGTCGCGTAAAACTTTCGAACCGACTGAGAGTCGTACAATATATGCAGGTGTTAATGGCGACGCTAAATGCAAGAGAGACTTACCTTACCTTACGTTTGTCCCCGACTTTTTGTTTCTTCGGCTTCCGACGCGTCTCTCTCCTCCGAAGGCTTCGCGCTCCTCCTCTGCCCGAAGAAAACTTCAGTAATCCGACTCGCGTATAATCCGAGCGATGCTCACTTTGAGCTACAAAATTCCTCTCCTCTCGTGAAAACGAAGGCCATGCCTCTCTTTCTCCCGTCTTTTCTCGAACGACGCGACAATCTGGAACGAACCAGACGCAATCTCAGATTAGATTAGATTACGAAGCACCTCGAGAATATTATTGATCCATGTGTGGAATAGCTGAGGAAAGAGTGAGAAAGAAACGTTCGTGTCGCGTGACATAAGTTGCGATAACGCGAGTCTATCGGCAGCGATATCGAACAGATTCTGATCTCTTCTCGGTGAAATCTCACGTAAGACTGCGAATGCTTCGGATGCGCGGAAGAAGAGCGACGCGACAAGCGCGCGATGTACGCGAAACGCACAAGATTCCTCATGATTGATACTTCGAATTGCGAACTGATGAGACTTGCCGAATTCTCGTAGCAAAATACACGACGTGCAATGTAACGTTCAACTACGTCGTCACTCGGATATCTTCGATTGCAAGACAGATAGCTCTCACGGAAAGACTATTTATCTTCAATGACATATTTCATAAGTTAAAGCGCAACCTCACCATCCATAGCCCCCACCGCACGCGTGATGTAATCGTCTTTGTAAGATAACATTATTTTCCGAACGTTAGGCGCCTAAATTCATTAAATTTCCGTTGTATTATACGGACAGCTAATTTTTACCTACGTGAGCTATTTCTTTTTTTTTCCGCGAAAGGGGGGGATTTTCCTCAGCATTTTTCCGTTATCCGCGAGATTAACGAATTACGTCTCGGCCGAATCATCGGTTGATTAATTCAAGACAGATCAGCTTTTCCGCGCGTATTTGGATGACGAGGAAGTATGAATTGAGCGCACAGCCGGTTTGAGACGGGAAAACGGGAATTGAGCGGCGCGTCGCGTTGACTTAATGGGATGCGCGAGAGGACTAATGCGCGCAGATTTGTGAACGTCGTCACGTAGTCTCTCGCACGCACTCAAAGTGTGCGGAGAAACAAGTTAATTAAGAGGACCACCCGGGTGTATCTCTTCTCGTTCCCTCTCTCGACGGTCTTCGACGAGATGGGAAACTTGCCAAGTCGACACTAGAGAGTCGATTTTCCGTATCGCCTCTGAGTGACGCGACGCAACGTCGTCGGCATCGCTGCTCGTATCGTCGCTCGTATCGGGACGCGTACAAAATATTAAAATATTAAAGAAAAATCAGTAAAGATACATTTGAATAAAAGAGATGATTTTTCATCTTTTCACCATCAGGTCTAACAATTTGCACGTGTCTGTATAGTCTGTATATTCTGTCTACATATAAACGACGTAACCACATTCCAAGTTCAAAATGTCAGAGTCACGTATCGTTATTTGAAATTTCTCACCGTGTTTCCTCTCATTCGCCTCTCTTCTCCCGTTTATTCTTCACTGTTCGTGCGCGCGAAAGCGCACGGTGCAACTTCGCGACTCGGTCTCGCGCTGCTAACTTAGCCGAGCTGTCCAATTACGTAACCGATGACAGGAGAATTCCGGTATGACCAGCGCGAACGGTGGCTTCCCGGCGCTCTTTAGCGCCGGCGATAGAACTTAATGCCATATTTTACGAGCTCGTAAAATAAACGATTAAGATCACGGATCACCGTAATCGATGCCCACCGTCGCTCCCCTCTCGTCGTAGCTCAGCCCGCGCACAGTCGTATCGTCGTAAAATTGGCACCGAATTAAACGTCATCCCCCCCCCCCCTCCC
>NW_014556702.1:516275-521910 GCF_001313825.1 Dinoponera quadriceps
GGGGGGAAGAGTCCGGTCGGAAAATTAGCTCGGCCACTCGGTAAACACGATAACGCTCGGCGTTATTACGACGATGCACCCGTCTCTTTCGTTTCCCGCGCTTGCGTCATAGTCGTAATGATGCTCCCGCGCTAAGTAACAACGTTAATTCGTGGAGCCAACAGCTCCCGCGACAGAACAATGACTGCGAAACGGCTCCTCATTACGGCTCGGGGGAAGGGGGAGGGGGCTAGATTAGCACGGCAGTTCATTAAGTTTGCGAGCTATGTAGGATCCGGGACGATAAATATTTACGTACTGCCGAATGTGGGTTACGTTTGCATATTACGCCTGTGAGAGATATTAGCGGTCCCCGCAAATGCTATGGATCGAGAGCGCACGAGGATATCACGTAGCGGTGTGGTCCTGATAAGAGTCGTCCTTGTCTTACGCATTTAATTGTCCGCTTTTCTTGTCTCGCCGTCGGCCATCAATTTGCCCCGCTCATCCGTACCTACCGCGTATATATACATAGATGCGCCGGGGGGGAGGGGGGGAGGCAGAGGGAGGAGGTGATCGTTTGTTTAAACTCTTTCCTCTGCTCGCTATCTCCTCGCGAACTAAATATCCGCCACTTGCTAATGAAAATTGCAATCCTCTCATTATCTCGTCCGTATAATTGTATCTCGCTGCACGAAGTATCTCGGATGTACACATTTTCTCTCTCTCTCTCTCTCTTTCTCTCGTCAGGGAATTATAAAAAAATGATCCTCACCGCTTTACAAGCGCAACGTCTTTGTGTGCGGGACGTATATAAATAAATAAATAAATTCTCGGTGAAATATTAAGCGCGCCGTCTCCATTTGTCCGACCTTCCTTTTCTGTTATCGAGATCAACCACGCACCGTAGGCCGATCTCGAGAAATACGAGCATCCGAAACGGGTATCGACGAACATTTGGAAGGAATCTGGAAAGACGAGGGGAAAATGCGAGAATAAATCCATCGTTGAAAAATCGGGAGGAATTCGGAACTCGAGATACTTAGATTTACGCGCGATACATACTTTCTCTCTCTCTCTCTCTCTCTCTCTCTTTCTTTTCCTCCGTTTCTCCTGGGAATGATCGACGGCGTTGTAATTGTTAATCATTTCGTAATTTATCGCGCGAGCAATATCTCTTGGGAATCGTGCGGGAAAATAAATGGTCTGAATGCAATTGCCGATCGATCGAGCGAACAGATACGAAGAAAACTCAAGGGCAACGAGAGATATGTATGGGCGTATGTACATGTGGTACATATATACATACATATGTATACGAGTAGTAACAAACTATCTCCACGACGGAAGCTCCCACGAATATACGTGGATATTCATTCAAATGCTTATTCAGGCTCAATACCGATCGCGATGAGCGTGCCCGGGAAGTTTTCGAGGGCCACCCCCGGTGTTCCCAGGAGCACGCTTATGAGGTCTTGTGCGGCACGTATAACTGGAATTCGCGTGAGGTAAAGCCGCGCAACGCTATTGACTCCGAGAATCTCCAGAATTTCGTATCCCTATTTCCTGTGTTGTAATGCATACGGTACTCTATCTCGAACAGTCTTTTCGAACCTCACCTTCGGAATATCATTCATCTCGGACCAGCCAAATTAGAGAACGCGGATCAAGCGATGCGTGCGGACTGTCGGCTCAAGTGGTAAATAACTTCCGTTTTTCCCTCTTCCCTTTCTTCCCTTTCTTATTTATAATTACATTCAAGAGAAAACAAGATGAGATCCGATTTAAAAAAATCAACAGCAAGAAAAGTCAACAACAAGTAGAAACCGAGGTGATAAAAAAAACAGGCCGAAAAAGTTCAGCAAGAAAAACGGCATACTCTCACCTTGACTTTACCCTCTGGAGAGGCGCGATTAAGAATTGACGAACTAACATTCACGGTTTCCCGCGGTCTCGATTGGCGCACTTCGTTCACGTTGGTCTCTATCCGTTTCTCATTTATTCTCATGTGAGATATTCGACGACAGCTCCCAATCTGGTATATATATATATATATATATACGGACATTCGTCATTATTAATAATGGCTCGCGCTCTCAACTAATAGGCAGCTTATCGGTTCTTCCTGGGAGTGTCGAGAAAAAGGCAATATTTGTTCTCTTCGTCAGGAGTTACTTATCTAGTTATTCAGTATATTACCTCTTATTGCGTTACGTTATATATCCGGGCGCTCTCGCTTGGAAACTCGCGTCTGGTACAGATGCTCGGAGAAAAAAACTGGCCCTCTCTTATCGCGACGATAGAGAGGCAAGTATGAGAAGGAGAGCGCGATACGGGCGCCGAGGGACCGGGTTACGAGACGCGTCTTTTTCTCACCGTCACGACGACCGCTGTCGCCGCATTCGGCAAATAAATGACTTATCTCGCGTACGATCGCCTTATTCATGCGCCGCCGCTCATAAATGAATCATCGCGCATTCGCTTATGCTCCGGACGGTCGGCACTCGCTTCAATGACAATTACGCTCGCTTTCCGCTCGCCTTGACGACCGACGGCACAAGGACGCCTCAAGCGTCCCTCGTGTCATCCACCAACTTCATCCCCGTCGCCTTCTCGGTCCGTCACTCCGCTTTACGTTACGTATATCTCTTTCGAACGTCGCTCGATAAAAAGAAAAACTTGTTTCTTTCGATTCCACTAACCGACGAAAAAAATGTTTCGTCAAGCAACTCTAATCAGAATAGGTGTTTCTTTTTGTAAGTATTATGTCTGCCACGAGAAACAATGCCGCTGGCCAAATTGTTTCCTCACGTCAGGTTTTTAAAGCTATTCTGAACTTTAAGATGAGAAATCAGCGATTCGTAAGAAAAAAAATTATATAATAAATCATTAATCGTTGATAAAGCAAAAAAACAGAATATTTGATTTACATATTAATTCCTCACTGGTAAAGGATAAAAGTCATCAAGCTGTAAAAATGTTTGTTTGTTAAGGATATAATACGCAGAAAAGCGGGCACTTCTTTTATATTTAGCAAGATTAATGAGAACAAATAGTCAGATTTGAATGTTATGGGTTCCGTTTTCTTCGTAAATTAAATATCCTTGAAATTTTATCGAAAATATATGAAAAAAGTACAATTCTAAAATGGCTAGTGCAACAAATTTTTTAGAATAAAAGAATAAAAGAAATTTTATTAAATTTCTATACGGAAAAAGGTTATTTAAATTTTTTTTAAATAAGTCACATTCAAACTTGGACAATTTAATAATAGCCGATATCCAATAATTAGCCGATAAAATCGTTGCTCATTTTAAAATTTTAAATAACTTTAAAACCTGACATGAACAATTTGGCCAACGGCATTGTTTCAGGTGGCTAAAAATTTATAAGAAATGCATATTCTGATTAGAATTACTTTACAAACATTTTTTTGTCGGCCTGTTATTTTTCCATAGATCGCTACCAATATTTCGAAAATTTTTGACGCGCGAACTTTATGGAGACTTGTACATCGTTATTTATTATTCACGAGACAATTTTTGTTACTCTATCGATCGTTATATCTTATAGACTTCGTATATTTTTCTTCTCGTATATTTATTTTATAAAGAAACCATATTCGAGAAGAAGAGAGAAAAATAGAGGGGAGGAGAGTTTTATGTGGACTCCCCAGTTAGAACTTAAATTTCCAACTCGCTAATTTGAAAAGTTAAAGACTAGCGAGACGCAGAAGCGTTTCATTAAATTCCCTTCGAAAAGAAGCTATTTCTAACTTTTTCTGAATCTTGATCTGAAGCGAGCTTTGTGACGTCGCGTTGCAACAAAATAATTTTGGACGAGGCTACGTCTATCTGGATATTTTACAATCTTAGTCTCTTTCTCTACTTTGGACGACCGAGATTCACTTAGTACTCGACGGGTTGACGCGACAGCGAGTCGAATCGAACGTGTTGCATATGTTCTCCGGTCTACCAACTATTGGAAATCGACACTTGACCCAAGATACCAGAAACACAGGAAGACTAAGAGAGAGAGAGAGAGAGAGAACCCTTAATAGTTCCAAACAGAAGGTTCTGACAGTAGTTTTGCGTGCTCACGACTGTATACTGACTGAGGAACTACGCTTCGAGAGGACTGGGTGAACGGTTGACCGAGATGGTGTAAAGGACGGGAAAGACCGAACTCGATGCTGGGGAAAACGCGAGAAAAGGGGGAAGGGAGAGAGAGAGAGAAGGAGATCTACAGGGCACGCATCAAATATTTACGCTTTCGTGAACGGTGCTTTGTGTCGCGAAGAGGGACGAAGTTTCGGGACCGAGCGAAAACAAACTCCTGATACACAATACACGATCGCACTTGCACGCCGCTCGCGAAATATTAATGAAGTATTCGAATCCGACGATAAAGCGGGGAATGAATTTGCAGCGGAGGGGAAAATTATTTATACGCTTTTGTTACGACGGAGAATCATTGGAAGGTAATGGAATATGAGATGCGGCGCTTTGAGAATCCCTCCAAACAGAATCTTTGAACGTGAAGTAATGAGACTACGTGTATGCCGGCGATTCTCGCTGCTTTTTAACCTCGAAAATCTGGTGGATAATGAAATAAAATTAACAACGAATTATTAACTAAAGATCACACTCGAATTGGTCTCAACAATTATATAGAGGTCTTGTCACTTCATTACTCTAAGGGTGCGTACAGACGAACCACTTTGTGGTGCCAGAGAGAAGTCTACGTGAGAAGTCGGTCGCCTGAACGGGCTCGCATAGACAGACGCCGGTTAGTGGTGTAAGCTTTCTGTGGTGCCACAAAGTAGCCCGTCTGTTCGCGCCCTGAACTTGGTTCACTCACTAGAGTATCATCACGTTGCCGAATTTACGAAACGCAGTTTCGACTAACCCTTCATATTATATTTCCGATATCACACTCTTCATGCGACAACTAATGCCGTCGTAATTTCGACTACTCGGATATCTACCCGAGTTTTTCCGTAACCGAGCATAAACTTTCAAACGCCACCGATTATTGATTTTTCTTCTCTATTGCGTTCTGTTATTCACTGAAACTGCTTACGATAGGGGAGACCGCAAGCCGTAATAACAACGTCTGAAATTAGGCTTACGCTCAGTTAAAGAAAGGCCGGATACCCGGGTAGTCCAAATTGACAGCGGTACATTCAACTGCGTCCAACTCGCGATTACCTGCACTTACAAAACTCGGGGTGAACTCGAATTTCGACTCATATTCCTCGAAACGCGAATCCTCAGGCCACGCTACGCGGCTACGGGCCGGTTTACGTTTGCACTCGGACTCAGTTGGATTCAGCGGAAGAAGGAAAAATTCGCACCTTCCTCTTCGCGCCGAAGCGCGACACTTCTGCCGGAGACTCGCTGGGAGATACTTTCGCAGCCAACTCGGGAAATCGTAAGAGTAGGTGACGGTGCAAGGGGAACGTGCGAGCGAGCAAGCGGGCGAACGAAAGCGCGCGCGCGCGCGCGAGATGGATCGACTGAACAGGGAATGGAAATGGGGAAACGATTTATATGTCGCGTCGCGGCGAACAGCTGCAACTGTTCGCATGTGAATATCGACACGTTTCCGACGGCGATGACACTAACGATGACAGTCGGGGGGGGGGGGGGGGGGG